>NC_091183.1:12521149-12535461 GCF_040958095.1 Procambarus clarkii
TCACAATTTTAAATGTTATAATTATTTTACATGGTATTTTTAAATTGGTATGTTTTTTTTTTGTAATATCCCCTAAATTCCCATATATATCGTATATATGACTTGAAATTTTAAATTGGTAATTCCAATCATTCCAACATTGAAGGAAAATATATGGGTGGTGAGCTGTACTTTGGTGGTAGGTAGCCTTGGCTATTGGCTAAGATATAATAACTTAATCCTCAATAAAGAGTTTTAATTTTTGGACTGACATTATTGTAAGAAGGGCCTTTTGATATACTACTATGTTAATCCCAATTACCTATTATTTGGGAAATTTGAGACAAAGATATGATGATACTACCCTATTCAAACCCCAACCCTAAATAAATTTTGTTAACAATGAGTGAGTATTTCTATTTCACGATTTATAAATATGGCTCTCATTGTAATTGTGTTATGGACCCGACGCCTCCACAGAGAATGGAGAAGCGATGGCAGCACTGCTATCTATGAGCCGTCACCCACAAGTATGGGAAAAGAAGGCGCCCTCTTCTGGTCAAAAGTACAATTATCAGTGGTGAGTGACTCTTACTATGATTGGACATGGAATGGATTATTACAGTGCGATAGGTGTGGAGGAAGTGGACTCGACAAGGGTGTGGTCAGAGACAGTGTCCTGTGTGTGTCGCTCTACATAGCGACATTGACTCAATGATATTTTTTGGAGGCTACATTCAGTTTTATTATGTACATTAATGTACTTTCTATATATTTATATAATAAATAAAGAAGTAAGTAAATAAATAAACTTTTATATTATTTATCTCCATTCTTAGTGTTGTATTCCTTCCTATATGTTATGAACCTCATAAATTCCCCTTATGAAGCCAATGTACATGATTTGTTAAAAACACTGAGCCCTGAAGATATTAGATGTCTGGCTCAGACATCAACAGGTAATCATCGCCTTTCACCTAAAAGTTCTCAAGAGGCCCTTAACATAATCCTAATTTACACTTCAGACTTGAAACGCTTGTTTTCTTATCGACGTCTTACTGCCCAAAATCTTTTTAACTACCTCTATAAAAATCAAGTACCATCAATGCCTTTTGCTAAGAAAATGGAATTGGTAATAGCTGTAAAAGAGTTTTGGACAAAGCAGCATGGTAAAATAGGTATCGGATATTCAACTGACAAAGGAAGAGCACATTCAAACCCCCAAACCGAAATTACAAGTACTATCCAACTCTCAATACCCGGAAATACGAACATCATTTTATGTTCCCATCCAAGTTTTATTCAATATACAACTAGTGAAACCAAGAATATAATTAAAAATCCTAAACAATGTAGTTTTATGGGTACTGCAGAACGTACAAATTTAGGAACAGTACAATGTCAATGTGATTCATATATAAGTACACTATTACAGCATCAGACAGAAGAGAGTGAAATTAAAACTTTTACTCAAACAAATAATGAAAAAAACCAACCTGTCTTATGTGATGATGTTCCTAAAACTTCTATTCGAACTGTTAATGAAAAAAACAAATTTGTATGCGGTGTTCTTTCCCCGGTAGAACATAAAATGGAAGTTATAAGAAGTGACGAGTTTATACAAAAATTTTGTAAGTGTTATTTTAGAATGATTAATCGTTTGCAGCCAGAGTGTTTCCACCTACCCGGAGATACTTTTCGAGGTGATATTTTTTATGACAACAGTTACACTGATATTTACTTAATTGGCCAGTCAAATAGTGAGAGACATGCTTTTGGAGGAGGAAATACTTTCCAACTTTTAAAACAAACATTTCAAGAGTATAAGATTCAGTTCAGTCCTAATTTAGAAAATGAAATACAAGCTTATCAATCCAATTTTGGTATGGTCAAAATCAGTTGTTGTGGCACCATACATATCCGAAACTTATGTGTGGGAATTTTTGAACAAGAAACGGGTATGGTATGCAGTCCAAATGATCATGTATGGAAGATAATGTATATAAAGATAAATTTAAAACATGCTAGTACACATAAACCTCCAAGTCTACCTTCATGTCAAGTGTTTGAAATTAAAATTTGAAATGGGTTTTTTGATTAACAACGAATAAATAACAGAATAAGTGAAATCTATAGACTTTACTTCTCCGGGATGTAGACGTATTCTGTCAGGATATTCTTTTTGATTTATAAATATACTATTTTAATTGATATAATCGCAAGATAAAGATTGTGTAATAACATTATGTACTTTTGAACAATATTATATATATTTTTTTTTTTAACAAAGATATAAAATATGGGTTCTGTACCAAGATATAACCATTAAGGTTCCTAGACTCATCACAAGGATAACTAGTGGCACTAAAAGGCAAGTAGTTATTTCAGTCAAACTAAAATGGAATGGAATTGGTGTATATATGACATGAATAGTATGGTTCGGTCCCATTTAGATCTATTTTCTAAACACGTTATTTTCATGTTTTTTTCAGGAGGATATTCTAGCAATAATCATCATGGTATCGTCCTCCAAAATCAACAAAACCCCTAAAATTATCAAGAAAAATCCCACTTTTGATGATAAATTTTTTGAACTTTTAATTAATGAGCGAGTGAAGAAAGTGGTGGACATGCTTATCAGTGTCCATGGTATTCATGGTAAAAGGAAAATTTATATCATCTCCAAGTTGGAAGATTGCTGGAATATGAGATCAACTATTCCACTAAAGCGAGACACTTATATAAATTTATGTTTATCATTGTTAAGAGATCCAGCATATTCACATGATACTCTTAGGAAATTTAATGTTTTAACCCATAATGAATGTGGTGATTACATGTTTGGACATCCTGTTATAGTCAATGATAACCAACGAACAGGAAGTCAGATTGATATTCAATACTCATGTTCGGAAGTGATTATCGGGACAGTGACTACTGAACAAGGACTGGTCAATGGTTTCATAAATACAGGGAAAATTACATTTACAAGTGTTAGGTGTACCTTTCTTGAATATTCAAAGGCTAAAAAATTCTATGATATGTTCATTTTAAATTGAACTATATATTTTTTTTTTTTTTTAAATCAGTTCATATTTAGGTAGGGTTGATTTTAGGTTTGGTCATATAGATATTTAGGTAAGGCTGCGATATTGACACTACTAAATACCTAACCATAAAAATACCTTTATAGTTTATATGACAGACAATCTGTAAAATATTTTTTAATAAATGGAATCATCCAGTCTGCTATATCTATGTGGTTTTCATGTGAACCCTGTTTTGTTATAATAAGAATAACTTCATATATAATGAAAAAATTCTAATACAAGCATATATTTATTTATTTACCATAATTTTTGAAAATATATTTTCAATTTTCTTCTATAAATTTACCATGGTCTGTTACTGTAGGTGTTTACCACAGCTCTGTTTTTGTATATTTATACCAGGGGAGCCAGACAGATCACTGATAAGTGATCCAGTCACCAGAGACACTAGTGTGTTGTACCAGTCACCAGACACACTAGTGTGTTGTACCAGCTTCACACCAGTGGGCTATTTAGAATTTATTTAAGAAAAATTATGGTAAATCGCAAATACACAAATAAACAAAGAAAACAACTATTTAATCATAGAAAGAAATTGGTATAGGTTATAAAAAAAAATGAATAAAAATCTTCTAATTGATAATAATAAGACCAATGACAAGTTTTTACTAGGCCTAACTCTAATTATGAATCAAAATTTATGTTTAAAACTTTCAAATTTTTCTTCATTCCAATATTATGGAAAAGATAATATACTCCATATACATCCTGTATTATGTGAAATGAAGCCACTAGGTTTACTGGGCCAGTCATTAGATTCACTTTATCTTTCAAAGAAAATTATACCTAAAGAAATTCAGATAATATACATTAGCCCTCATCATATTTTTTATCACGAAACCAATGGCCAAATTACAGCTGATTTACTCTTAGGTGGTTTCAAGAATAATATTACGCCACTTTATCTCTTAAATGAACATGATCTAAATTCCCTTGTTGCAAATCCCTCTCACAGATTTAGACTTATAGATGGTCGATCGGTAAAAATGTTTGATAATATGTGGAAGCTAGGAACTAATGATTGTGCAATTGATAGTAAAGATCATAATAATGATTTATTGGGAATTCGTCCCATTTTGGGCTTGTGTGATTTATTTTCTATTTCTAAGCGTTTAATATATTTAACCCAATTGAGCGATTTGATCAATAAAATTCACCAAGTATTTAATATAATTAAATATTTTCCCTATCTAATACATCCATATCGTTTGCTGGTTTCTGAAACAGGGAAATTTTATATTATGTCATTTAGTCTCCTTCATTATTTATTTTCACCTCATGCTGAAACCAAAAAAATTAAAGATATTGTGTTTTCTCATCCCCAATCTTTAATACAACGTACTGAAAATATTGAAAATATTGAAAGTAATACTCTAAATATAATCAAAGTTAAATGCAAAGAAAATTTAATAATAGCTAGCAAAGACTTCAAAATATATCATAATTATTTAGCTCAAAGTAATTGTCGTCTACTTCTCGATATGTTACACTCTCTATTTGTAACTATTATATGGATTGCTAATGGTGGAGGAGTTATACATAAACAACATACATTGGTACGCAATTATTTGACCTTACAAGGGAATATTACCTTAAAACCCACTCACTCCCAAAATCCATATAAAGTTACATCACGAAAACCTATTCATAATCCTAGACTACCTTCTTCTTCCCAACCACCATCTCAACTTGAACTAACATCATCTCCACCATCACCATTATCTAATAATGTTAATCAACAACTGAATTGCCAGAATTTATATGGTTTATGTCATGCACAGATTATTTACAGCTCATTCCATACAGATGAAATCAAATGTAATGTGGCTCAACATGTTCATAATTATGGTTGCCTTCATTTGTTGAATTATACTCCAACAGTTCTTGAGGAAGCCTTTAGTGAAACATTAACATCACACAGAGATAATATTCTAACTGATGTAATTGAAAATGAGATCAATATAATTTTAGCATTTATATCACAGATAAAAAAGGAGCTCGAGTCAACAATAATTTAATATATATATATATATATATATATATATATATATATATATATATATATATATATATATATATATATATATATATATATATATATATATATATATATATATATATATATATATATATATACAACTTTAGAACACTTTCCCACCAGGAGACTCGAACCCTAGCCAGCACAGAAGCCTTCCAGCAACTGGCATAACAGGTACGCCTTAACCCTCTCCACCACCTGCTCAGACCCTTAAAAGAGATGGTAATTTCGGAGTATTTAAATACACCAAAGATCACCACCTCCCAAGAGCACTAGAGCAAGTGAGGGGTCATTTAGACGTTAATTTCATCAAGTCCCCGTTAATATGGGAAGACACAGTGTCTATGCTTAAGGCACAACTCTCCTAAACACGAGAGTGAAGTATACAACTTTAGAACACTTTCCCACCAGGAGACTCGAACCCTAGCCAGCACAGAAGCCTTCCAGCAACTGGCATAACAGGTACGCCTTAACCCTCTCCACCACCTGCTCAGACCCTTAAATGAGATGGTAATTTCGGAGTATTTAAATACACCAAAGATCACCACCTCCCAAGAGCACTAGAGCAAGTGAGGGGTCATTTAGACGTTAATTTCATCAAGTCCCTGTTAATATGGGAAGACACAGTGTCTATGCTTAAGGCACAACTCTCCTAAACACGAGAGTGAAGTATACAACTTTAGAACACTTTCCCACCAGGAGACTCGAACCCTAGCCAGCACAGAAGCCTTCCAGCAACTGGCATAACAGGTACGCCTTAACCCTCTCCACCACCTGCTCAGACCCTTAAAAGAGATGGTAATTTCGGAGTATTTAAATACACCAAAGATCACCACCTCCCAAGAGCACTAGAGCAAGTGAGGGGTCATTTAGACCTTAATTTCATCAAGTCCCTGTTAATATGGGAAGACACAGTGTCTATGCTTAAGGCACAACTCTCCTAAACACGAGAGTGAAGTATACAACTTTAGAACACTTTCCCAAAAGGAGACTCGAACCCTAGCCAGCACAGAAGCCTTCCAGCAACTGGCATAACAGGTACGCCTTAACCCTCTCCACCACCTGCTCAGACCCTTAAAAGAGATGGTAATTTCGGAGTATTTAAATACACCAAAGATCACCACCTCCCAAGAGCACTAGAGCAAGTGAGGGGTCATTTAGACGTTAATTTCATCAAGTCCCTGTTAATATGGGAAGACACAGTGTCTATGCTTAAGGCACAACTCTCCTAAACACGAGAGTGAAGTATACAACTTTAGAACACTTTCCCACCAGGAGACTCGAACCCTAGCCAGCACAGAAGCCTTCCAGCAACTGGCATAACAGGTACACCTTAACCCTCTCCACCACCTGCTCAGACCCTTAAAAGAGATGGTAATTTCGGAGTATTTAAATACACCAAAGATCACCACCTCCCAAGAGCAGTAGAGCAAGTGAGGGGTCATTTAGACGTTAATTTCATCAAGTCCCTGTTAATATGGGAAGACACAGTGTCTATGCTTAAGGCACAACTCTCCTAAACACGAGAGTGAAGTATACAACTTTAGAACACTTTCCCACCAGGAGACTCGAACCCTAGCCAGCACAGAAGCCTTCCAGCAACTGGCATAACAGGTACGCCTTAACCCTCTCCACCACCTGCTCAGACCCTTAAAAGAGATGGTAATTTCGGAGTATTTAAATACACCAAAGATCACCACCTCCCAAGAGCACTAGAGCAAGTGAGGGGTCATTTAGACGTTAATTTCATCAAGTCCCTGTTAATATGGGAAGACACAGTGTCTATGCTTAAGGCACAACTCTCCTAAACACGAGAGTGAAGTATACAACTTTAGAACACTTTCCCACCAGGAGACTCGAACCCTAGCCAGCACAGAAGCCTTCCAGCAACTGGCATAACAGGTACGCCTTAACCCTCTCCACCACCTGCTCAGACCCTTAAAAGAGATGGTAATTTCGGAGTATTTAAATACACCAAAGATCACCACCTCCCAAGAGCACTAGAGCAAGTGAGGGGTCATTTAGACGTTAATTTCATCAAGTCCCTGTTAATATGGGAAGACACAGTGTCTATGCTTAAGGCACAACTCTCCTAAACACGAGAGTGAAGTATACAACTTTAGAACACTTTCCCACCAGGAGACTCGAACCCTAGCCAGCACAGAAGCCTTCCAGCAACTGGCATAACAGGTACGCCTTAACCCTCTCCACCACCTGCTCAGACCCTTAAAAGAGATGGTAATTTCGGAGTATTTAAATACACCAAAGATCACCACCTCCCAAGAGCACTAGAGCAAGTGAGGGGTCATTTAGACGTTAATTTCATCAAGTCCCTGTTAATATGGGAAGACACAGTGTCTATGCTTAAGGCACAACTCTCCTAAACACGAGAGTGAAGTATACAACTTTAGAACACTTTCCCACCAGGAGACTCGAACCCTAGCCAGCACAGAAGCCTTCCAGCAACTGGCATAACAGGTACGCCTTAACCCTCTCCACCACCTGCTCAGACCCTTAAATGAGATGGTAATTTCGGAGTATTTAAATACACCAAAGATCACCACCTCCCAAGAGCACTAGAGCAAGTGAGGGGTCATTTAGACGTTAATTTCATCAAGTCCCTGTTAATATGGGAAGACACAGTGTCTATGCTTAAGGCACAACTCTCCTAAACACGAGAGTGAAGTATACAACTTTAGAACACTTTCCCACCAGGAGACTCGAACCCTAGCCAGCACAGAAGCCTTCCAGCAACTGGCATAACAGGTACGCCTTAACCCTCTCCACCACCTGCTCAGACCCTTAAAAGAGATGGTAATTTCGGAGTATTTAAATACACCAAAGATCACCACCTCCCAAGAGCACTAGAGCAAGTGAGGGGTCATTTAGACCTTAATTTCATCAAGTCCCTGTTAATATGGGAAGACACAGTGTCTATGCTTAAGGCACAACTCTCTTAAACACGAGAGTGAAATATACAACTTTAGAACACTTTCCCACCAGGAGACTCGAACCCTAGCCAGCACAGAAGCCTTCCAGCAACTGGCATAACAGGTACGCCTTAACCCTCTCCACCACCTGCTCAGACCCTTAAAAGAGATGGTAATTTCGGAGTATTTAAATACACCAAAGATCACCACCTCCCAAGAGCACTAGAGCATGTGAGGGGTCATTTAGACGTTAATTTCATCAAGTCCCTGTTAATATGGGAAGACACAGTGTCTATGCTTAAGGCACAACTCTCCTAAACACGAGAGTGAAGTATACAACTTTAGAACACTTTCCCACCAGGAGACTCGAACCCTAGCCAGCACAGAAGCCTTCCAGCAACTGGCATAACAGGTACGCCTTAACCCTCTCCACCACCTGCTCAGACCCTTAAAAGAGATGGTAATTTCGGAGTATTTAAATACACCAAAGATCACCACCTCCCAAGAGCACTAGAGCAAGTGAGGGGTCATTTAGACGTTAATTTCATCAAGTCCCTGTTAATATGGGAAGACACAGTGTCTATGCTTAAGGCACAACTCTCCTAAACACGAGAGTGAAGTATACAACTTTAGAACACTTTCCCACCAGGAGACTCGAACCCTAGCCAGCACAGAAGCCTTCCAGCAACTGGCATAACAGGTACGCCTTAACCCTCTCCACCACCTGCTCAGACCCTTAAATGAGATGGTAATTTCGGAGTATTTAAATACACCAAAGATCACCACCTCCCAAGAGCACTAGAGCAAGTGAGGGGTCATTTAGACGTTAATTTCATCAAGTCCCTGTTAATATGGGAAGACACAGTGTCTATGCTTAAGGCACAACTCTCCTAAACACGAGAGTGAAGTATACAACTTTAGAACACTTTCCCACCAGGAGACTCGAACCCTAGCCAGCACAGAAGCCTTCCAGCAACTGGCATAACAGGTACGCCTTAACCCTCTCCACCACCTGCTCAGACCCTTAAAAGAGATGGTAATTTCGGAGTATTTAAATACACCAAAGATCACCACCTCCCAAGAGCACTAGAGCAAGTGAGGGGTCATTTAGACCTTAATTTCATCAAGTCCCTGTTAATATGGGAAGACACAGTGTCTATGCTTAAGGCACAACTCTCCTAAACACGAGAGTGAAGTATACAACTTTAGAACACTTTCCCACCAGGAGACTCGAACCCTAGCCAGCACAGAAGCCTTCCAGCAACTGGCATAACAGGTACGCCTTAACCCTCTCCACCACCTGCTCAGACCCTTAAAAGAGATGGTAATTTCGGAGTATTTAAATACACCAAAGATCACCACCTCCCAAGAGCAGTAGAGCAAGTGAGGGGTCATTTAGACGTTAATTTCATCAAGTCCCTGTTAATATGGGAAGACACAGTGTCTATGCTTAAGGCACAACTCTCCTAAACACGAGAGTGAAGTATACAACTTTAGAACACTTTCCCACCAGGAGACTCGAACCCTAGCCAGCACAGAAGCCTTCCAGCAACAGGCATAACAGGTACGCCTTAACCCTCTCCACCACCTGCTCAGACCCTTAAAAGAGATGGTAATTTCGGAGTATTTAAATACACCAAAGATCACCACCTCCCAAGAGCACTAGAGCAAGTGAGGGGTCATTTAGACCTTAATTTCATCAAGTCCCTATTAATATGGGAAGACACAGTGTCTATGCTTAAGGCACAACTCTCCTAAACACGAGAGTGAAGTATACAACTTTAGAACACTTTCCCACCAGGAGACTCGAACCCTAGCCAGCACAGAAGCCTTCCAGCAACTGGCATAACAGGTACGCCTTAACCCTCTCCACCACCTGCTCAGACCCTTAAAAGAGATGGTAATTTCGGAGTATTTAAATACACCAAAGATCACCACCTCCCAAGAGCACTAGAGCAAGTGAGGGGTCATTTAGACGTTAATTTCATCAAGTCCCTGTTAATATGGGAAGACACAGTGTCTATGCTTAAGGCACAACTCTCCTAAACACGAGAGTGAAGTATACAACTTTAGAACACTTTCCCACTAGGAGACTCGAACCCTAGCCAGCACAGAAGCCTTCCAGCAACTGGCATAACAGGTACACCTTAACCCTCTCCACAACCTGCTCAAACCCTTAAAAGAGATGGTAATTTCGGAGTATTTAAATAAACCAAAGATCACCACCTCCCAAGAGCACTAGAGCAAGTGAGGGGTCATTTAGACGTTAATTTCATCAAGTCCCTGTTAATATGGGAAGACACAGTGTCTATGCTTAAGGCACAACTCTCCTAAACACGAGAGTGAAGTATACAACTTTAGAACACTTTCCCACCAGGAGACTCGAACCCTAGCCAGCACAGAAGCCTTCCAGCAACTGGCATAACAGGTACGCCTTAACCCTCTCCACCACCTGCTCAGACCCTTAAAAGAGATGGTAATTTCGGAGTATTTAAATACACCAAAGATCACCACCTCCCAAGAGCACTAGAGCAAGTGAGGGGTCATTTAGACGTTAATTTCATCAAGTCCCTGTTAATATGGGAAGACACAGTGTCTATGCTTAAGGCACAACTCTCCTAAACACGAGAGTGAAGTATACAACTTTAGAACACTTTCCCACCAGGAGACTCGAACCCTAGCATGCACAGAAGCCTTCCAGCAACTGGCATAACAGGTACGCCTTAACCCTCTCCACCACCTGCTCAGACCCTTAAAAGAGATGGTAATTTCGGAGAATTTAAATACACCAAAGATCATCACCTCCCAAGAGCACTAGAGCAAGTGAGGGGTCATTTAGACGTTAATTTCATCAAGTCCCTGTTAATATGGGAAGACACAGTGTCTATGCTTAAGGCACAACTCTCCTAAACACGAGAGTGAAGTATACAACTTTAGAACACTTTCCCACCAGGAGACTCGAACCCTAGCCAGCACAGAAGCCTTCCAGCAACTGGCATAACAGGTACGCCTTAACTCTCTCCACCACCTGCTCAGACCCTTAAAAGAGATGGTAATTTCGGAGTATTTAAATACACCAAAGATCACCACCTCCCAAGAGCACTAGAGCAAGTGAGGGGTCATTTAGACGTTAATTTCATCAAGTCCCTGTTAATATGGGAAGACACAGTGTCTATGCTTAAGGCACAACTCTCCTAAACACGAGAGTGAAGTATACAACTTTAGAACACTTTCCCACCAGGAGACTCGAACCCTAGCCAGCACAGAAGCCTTCCAGCAACTGGCATAACAGGTACGCCTTAACCCTCTCCACCACCTGCTCAGACCCTTAAAAGAGATGGTAATTTCGGAGTATTTAAATACACCAAAGATCACCACCTCCCAAGAGCACTAGAGCAAGTGAGGGGTCATTTAGACGTTAATTTCATCAAGTCCCTGTTAATATGGGAAGACACAGTGTCTATGCTTAAGGCACAACTCTCCTAAACACGAGAGTGAAGTATACAACTTTAGAACACTTTCCCACCAGGAGACTCGAACCCTAGCCAGCACAGAAGCCTTCCAGCAACTGGCATAACAGGTACGCCTTAACCCTCTCCACCACCTGCTCAGACCCTTAAAAGAGATGGTAATTTCGGAGTATTTAAATACACCAAAGATCACCACCTCCCAAGAGCACTAGAGCAAGTGAGGGGTCATTTAGACCTTAATTTCATCAAGTCCCTGTTAATATGGGAAGACACAGTGTCTATGCTTATGGCACAACTCTCCTAAACACGAAAGTGAAGTATACAACTTTAGAACACTTTCCCACCAGGAGACTCGAACCCTAGCCAGCACAGAAGCCTTCCAGCAACTGGCATAACAGGTACGCCTTAACTCTCTCCACCACCTGCTCAGACCCTTAAAAGAGATGGTAATTTCGGAGTATTTAAATACACCAAAGATCACCACCTCCCAAGAGCACTAGAGCAAGTGAGGGGTCATTTAGACGTTAATTTCATCAAGTCCCTGTTAATATGGGAAGACACAGTGTCTATGCTTAAGGCACAACTCTCCTAAACACGAGAGTGAAGTATACAACTTTAGAACACTTTCCCACCAGGAGACTCGAACCCTAGCCAGCACAGAAGCCTTCCAGCAACTGGCATAACAGGTACGCCTTAACCCTCTCCACCACCTGCTCAGACCCTTAAAAGAGATGGTAATTTCGGAGTATTTAAATACACCAAAGATCACCACCTCCCAAGAGCACTAGAGCAAGTGAGGGGTCATTTAGACGTTAATTTCATCAAGTCCCTGTTAATATGGGAAGACACAGTGTCTATGCTTAAGGCACAACTCTCCTAAACACGAGAGTGAAGTATACAACTTTAGAACACTTTCCCACCAGGAGACTCGAACCCTAGCCAGCACAGAAGCCTTCCAGCAACTGGCATAACAGGTACGCCTTAACCCTCTCCACCACCTGCTCAGACCCTTAAAAGAGATGGTAATTTCGGAGTATTTAAATACACCAAAGATCACCACCTCCCAAGAGCACTAGAGCAAGTGAGGGGTCATTTAGACCTTAATTTCATCAAGTCCCTGTTAATATGGGAAGACACAGTGTCTATGCTTAAGGCACAACTCTCCTAAACACGAAAGTGAAGTATACAACTTTAGAACACTTTCCCACCAGGAGACTCGAACCCTAGCCAGCACAGAAGCCTTCCAGCAACTGGCATAACAGGTACGCCTTAACCCTCTCCACCACCTGCTCAGACCCTTAAAAGAGATGGTAATTTCGGAGTATTTAAATACACCAAAGATCACCACCTCCCAAGAGCACTAGAGCAAGTGAGGGGTCATTTAGACGTTAATTTCATCAAGTCCCTGTTAATATGGGAAGACACAGTGTCTATGCTTAAGGCACAACTCTCCTAAACACGAGAGTGAAGTATACAACTTTAGAACACTTTCCCACTAGGAGACTCGAACCCTAGCCAGCACAGAAGCCTTCCAGCAACTGGCATAACAGGTACACCTTAACGCTCTCCACCACCTGCTCAGACCCTTAAAAGAGATGGTAATTTCGGAGTATTTAAATACACCAAAGATCACCACCTCCCAAGAGCACTAGAGCAAGTGAGGGGTCATTTAGACGTTAATTTCATCAAGTCCCTGTTAATATGGGAAGACACAGTGTCTATGCTTAAGGCACAACTCTCCTAAACACGAGAGTGAAGTATACAACTTTAGAACACTTTCCCACCAGGAGACTCGAACCCTAGCCAGCACAGAAGCCTTCCAGCAACTGGCATAACAGGTACGCCTTAACCCTCTCCACCACCTGCTCAGACCCTTAAAAGAGATGGTAATTTCGGAATATTTAAATACACCAAAGATCACCACCTCCCAAGAGCACTAGAGCAAGTGAGGGGTCATTTAGACGTTAATTTCATCAAGTCCCTGTTAATATGGGAAGACACAGTGTCTATGCTTAAGGCACAACTCTCCTAAACACGAGAGTGAAGTATACAACTTTAGAACACTTTCCCACTAGGAGACTCGAACCCTAGCCAGCACAGAAGCCTTCCAGCAACTGGCATAACAGGTACGCCTTAACCCTCTCCACCACCTGCTCAGACCCTTAAAAGAGATGGTAATTTCGGAGTATTTAAATACACCAAAGATCACCACCTCCCAAGAGCACTAGAGCAAGTGAGGGGTCATTTAGACGTTAATTTCATCAAGTCCCTGTTAATATGGGAAGACACAGTGTCTATGCTTAAGGCACAACTCTCCTAAACACGAGAGTGAAGTATACAACTTTAGAACACTTTCCCACCAGGAGACTCGAACCCTAGCCAGCACAGAAGCCTTCCAGCAACTGGCATAACAGGTACGCCTTAACCCTCTCCACCACCTGCTCAGACCCTTAAAAGAGATGGTAATTTCGGAGTATTTAAATACACCAAAGATCACCACCTCCCAAGAGCACTAGAGCAAGTGAGGGGTCATTTAGACGTTAATTTCATCAAGTCCCTGTTAATATGGGAAGACACAGTGTCTATGCTTAAGGCACAACTCTCCTAAACACGAGAGTGAAGTATACAACTTTAGAACACTTTCCCACCAGGAGACTCGAACCCTAGCCAGCATATAAGCCTTCCAGCAACTGGCATAACAGGTACGCCTTAACCCTCTCCACCACCTGCTCAGACCCTTAAAAGAGATGGTAATTTCGGAGTATTTAAATACACCAAAGATCAC
>NC_091183.1:12535961-12583461 GCF_040958095.1 Procambarus clarkii
AGAGTGAAGTATACAACTTTAGAACACTTTCCCACCAGGAGACTCGAACCCTAGCCAGCACAGAAGCCTTCCAGCAACTGGCATAACAGGTACGCCTTAACCCTCTCCACCACCTGCTCAGACCCTTAAAAGAGATGGTAATTTCGGAGTATTTAAATACACCAAAGATCACCACCTCCCAAGAGCACTAGAGCAAGTGAGGGGTCATTTAGACGTTAATTTCATCAAGTCCCTGTTAATATGGGAAGACACAGTGTCTATGCTTAAGGCACAACTCTCCTAAACACGAGAGTGAAGTATACAACTTTAGAACACTTTCCCACCAGGAGACTCGAACCCTAGCCAGCACAGAAGCCTTCCAGCAACTGGCATAACAGGTACTCCTTAACCCTCTCCACCACCTGCTCAGACCCTTAAAAGAGATGGTAATTTCGGAGTATTTAAATACACCAAAGATCACCACCTCCCAAGAGCACTAGAGCAAGTGAGGGGTCATTTAGAAGTTAATTTCATCAAGTCCCTGTTAATATGGGAAGACACAGTGTCTATGCTTAAGGCACAACTCTCCTAAACACGAGAGTGAAGTATACAACTTTAGAACACTTTCCCACCAGGAGACTCGAACCCTAGCCAGCACAGAAGCCTTCCAGCAACTGGCATAACAGGTACGCCTTAACCCTCTCCACCACCTGCTCAGACCCTTAAAAGAGATGGTAATTTCGGAGTATTTAAATACACCAAAGATCACCACCTCCCAAGAGCACTAGAGCAAGTGAGGGGTCATTTAGACGTTAATTTCATCAAGTCCCTGTTAATATGGGAATACACAGTGTCTATGCTTAAGGCACAACTCTCCTAAACACGAGAGTGAAGTATACAACTTTAGAACACTTTCCCACCAGGAGACTCGAACCCTAGCCAGCACAGAAGCCTTCCAGCAACTGGCATAACAGGTACGCCTTAACCATCTCCACCACCTGCTCAGACCCTTAAAAGAGATGGTAATTTCGGAGTATTTAAATACACCAAAGATCACCACCTCCCAAGAGCACTAGAGCAAGTGAGGGGTCATTTAGACGTTAATTTCATTAAGTCCCTGTTAATATGGGAAGACACAGTGTCTATGCTTAAGGCACAACTCTCCTAAACACGAGAGTGAAGTATACAACTTTAGAACACTTTCCCACCAGGAGACTCGAACCCTAGCCAGCACAGAAGCCTTCCAGCAACTGGCATAACAGGTACGCCTTAACCCTCTCCACCACCTGCTCAGACCCTTAAAAGAGATGGTAATTTCAGTAGTATTTAAATACACCAAAGATCACCACCTCCGAAGCGCACTAGAGCAAGTGAGTGGTCATTTAGACGTTAATTTCATCAAGTCCCTGTTAATATGGGAAGACACAGTGTCTATGCTTAAGGCACAACTCCTAACACGAGAGTGAAGTATACAACTTTAGAACACTTTCCCACCAGGACACTCGAACCCTAGCCAGCACAGAAGCCTTCCAGCAACTGGCATAACAGGTACGCCTTAACCCTCTCCACCACCTGCTCAGACCCTTAAAAGAGATGGTAATTTCGGAGTATTTAAATACACCAAAGATCACCACCTCCCAAGAGCACTAGAGCAAGTGAGGGGTCATTTAGACGTTAATTTCATCAAGTCCCTGTTAATATGGGAAGACACAGTGTCTATGCTTAAGGCACAACTCTCCTAAACACGAGAGTGAAGTATACAACTTTAGAACACTTTCCCACCAGGAGACTCGAACCCTAGCCAGCACAGAAGCCTTCCAGCAACTGGCATAACAGGTACGCCTTAACCCTCTCCACCACCTGCTCAGACCCTTAAAAGAGATGGTAATTTCGGAGTATTTAAATACACCAAAGATCACCACCTCCCAAGAGCACTAGAGCAAGTGAGGGGTCATTTAGACGTTAATTTCATCAAGTCCCTGTTAATATGGGAAGACACAGTGTCTATGCTTAAGGCACAACTCTCCTAAACACGAGAGTGAAGTATACAACTTTAGAACACTTTCCCACCAGGAGACTCGAACCCTAGCCAGCACAGAAGCCTTCCAGCAACTGGCATAACAGGTACGCCTTAACCCTCTCCACCACCTGCTCAGACCCTTAAAAGAGATGGTAATTTCGGAGTATTTAAATACACCAAAGATCACCACCTCCCAAGAGCACTAGAGCAAGTGAGGGGTCATTTAGACGTTAATTTCATCAAGTCCCTGTTAATATGGGAAGACACAGTGTCTATGCTTAAGGCACAACTCTCCTAAACACGAGAGTGAAGTATACAACTTTAGAACACTTTCCCACCAGGAGACTCGAACCCTAGCCAGCACAGAAGCCTTCCAGCAACTGGTATAACAGGTACGCCTTAACCATCTCCACCACCTGCTCAGACCCTTAAAAGAGATGGTAATTTCGGAGTATTTAAATACACCAAAGATCACCACCTCCCAAGAGCACTAGAGCAAGTGAGGGGTCATTTAGACGTTAATTTCATTAAGTCCCTGTTAATATGGGAAGACACAGTGTCTATGCTTAAGGCACAACTCTCCTAAACACGAGAGTGAAGTATACAACTTTAGAACACTTTCCCACCAGGAGACTCGAACCCTAGCCAGCACAGAAGCCTTCCAGCAACTGGCATAACAGGTACGCCTTAACCCTCTCCACCACCTGCTCAGACCCTTAAAAGAGATGGTAATTTCGGAGTATTTAAATACACCAAAGATCACCACCTCCCAAGAGCACTAGAGCAAGTGAGGGGTCATTTAGACGTTAATTTCATCAAGTCCCTGTTAATATGGGAAGACACAGTGTCTATGCTTAAGGCACAACTCTCCTAAACACGAGAGTGAAGTATACAACTTTAGAACACTTACCCACCAAGGGACTCGAACCCTAGCCAGCACAGAAGCCTTCCAGCAACTGGCATAACAGGTACGCCTTAACCCTCTCCACCACCTGCTCAGACCCTTAAAAGAGATGGTAATTTCGGAGTATTTAAATACACCAAAGATCACCACCTCCCAAGAGCACTAGAGCAAGTGAGGGGTCATTTAGACGTTAATTTCATCAAGTCCCTGTTAATATGGGAAGACACAGTGTCTATGCTTAAGGCACAACTCTCCTAAACACGAGAGTGAAGTATACAACTTTAGAACACTTTCCCACCAGGAGACTCGGACCCTAGCCAGCACAGAAGCCTTCCAGCAACTGGCATAACAGGTACGCCTTAACCCTCTCCACCACCTGCTCAGACCCTTAAAAGAGATGGTAATTACGGAGTATTTAAATACACCAAAGATCACCACCTCCGAAGAGCACTAGAGCAAGTGAGGGGTCATTTAGACGTTAATTTCATCAAGTCCCTGTTAATATGGGAAGACACAGTGTCTATGCTTAAGGCACAACTCAACACGAGAGTGAAGTATACAACTTTAGAACACTTTCCCACCAGGAGACTCGAACCCTAGCCAGCACAGAAGCCTTCCAGCAACTGGCATAACAGGTACGCCTTAACCCTCTCCACCACCTGCTCAGACCCTTAAAAGAGATGGTAATTTCGGAGTATTTAAATACACCAAAGATCACCACCTTCCAAGAGCACTAGAGCAAGTGAGGGGTCATTTAGACGTTAATTTCATCAAGTCCCTGTTAATATGGGAAGACACAGTGTCTATGCTTAAGGCACAACTCTCCTAAACACGAGAGTGAAGTATACAACTTTAGAACACTTTCCCACCAGGAGACTCGAACCCTAGCCAGCACAGAAGCCTTCCAGCAACTGGCATAACAGGTACGCCTTAACCCTCTCCACCACCTGCTCAGACCCTTAAAAGAGATGGTAATTTCGGAGTATTTAAATACACCAAAGATCACCACCTCCCAAGAGCACTAGAGCAAGTGAGGGGTCATTTAGACATTAATTTCATCAAGTCCCTGTTAATATGGGAAGACACAGTGTCTATGCTTAAGGCACAACTCTCCTAAACACGAGAGTGAAGTATACAACTTTAGAACACTTTCCCACCAGGAGACTCGAACCCTAGCCAGCACAGAAGCCTTCCAGCAACTGGCATAACAGGTACGCCTTAACCCTCTCCACCACCTGCTCAGACCCTTAAAAGAGATGGTAATTTCGGAGTATTTAAATACACCAAAGATCACCACCTCCCAAGAGCACTAGAGCAAGTGAGGGGTCATTTAGACGTTAATTTCATCAAGTCCCTGTTAATATGGGAATACACAGTGTCTATGCTTAAGGCACAACTCTCCTAAACACGAGAGTGAAGTATACAACTTTAGAACACTTTCCCACCAGGAGACTCGAACCCTAGCCAGCACAGAAGCCTTCCAGCAACTGGCATAACAGGTACGCCTTAACCCTCTCCACCACCTGCTCAGACCCTTAAAAGAGATGGTAATTTCGGAGTATTTAAATACACCAAAGATCACCACCTCCCAAGAGCACTAGAGCAAGTGAGGGGTCATTTAGACGTTAATTTCATCAAGTCCCTGTTAATATGGGAAGACACAGTGTCTATGCTTAAGGCACAACTCTCCTAAACACGAGAGTGAAGTATACAACTTTAGAACACTTTCCCACCAGGAGACTCGAACCCTAGCCAGCACAGAAGCCTTCCAGCAACTGGCATAACAGGTACGCCTTAACCCTCTCCACCACCTGCTCAGACCCTTAAAAGAGATGGTAATTTCGGAGTATTTAAATACACCAAAGATCACCACCTCCCAAGAGCACTAGAGCAAGTGAGGGGTCATTTAGACGTTAATTTCATCAAGTCCCTGTTAATATGGGAAGACACAGTGTCTATGCTTAAGGCACAACTCTCCTAAACACGAGAGTGAAGTATACAACTTTAGAACACTTTCCCACCAGGAGACTCGAACCCTAGCCAGCACAGAAGCCTTCCAGCAACTGGCATAACAGGTACGCCTTAACCCTCTCCACCACCTGCTCAGACCCTTAAAAGAGATGGTAATTTCGGAGTATTTAAATACACCAAAGATCACCACCTCCCAAGAGCACTAGAGCAAGTTAGGGGTCATTTAGACGTTAATTTCATCAAGTCCCTGTTAATATGGGAAGACACAGTGTCTATGCTTAAGGCACAACTCTCCTAAACACGAGAGTGAAGTATACAACTTTAGAACACTTTCCCACCAGGAGACTCGAACCCTAGCCAGCACAGAAGCCTTCCAGCAACTGGCATAACAGGTACGCCTTAACCCTCTCCACCACCTGCTCAGACCCTTAAAAGAGATGGTAATTTCGGAATATTTAAATACACCAAAGATCACCACCTCCCAACAGCACTAGAGCAAGTGAGGGGTCATTTAGAAGTTAATTTCATCAAGTCCCTGTTAATATGGGAAGACACAGTGTCTATGCTTAAGGCACAACTCTCCTAAACACGAGAGTGAAGTATACAACTTTAGAACACTTTCCCACCAGGAGACTCAAACCTTAGCCAGCACAGAAGCCTTCCAGCAACTGGCATAACAGGTACGCCTTAACCCTCTCCACCACCTGCTCAGACCCTTAAAAGAGATGGTAATTTCGGAGTATTTAAATACACCAAAGATCACCACCTCCCAAGAGCACTAGAGCAAGTGAGGGGTCATTTAGACGTTAATTTCATCAAGTCCCTGTTAATATGGGAAGACACAGTGTCTATGCTTAAGGCACAACTCTCCTAAACACGAGAGTGAAGTATACAACTTTAGAACACTTTCCCACCAGGAGACTCGAACCCTAGCCAGCACAGAAGCCTTCCAGCAACTGGCATAACAGGTACGCCTTAACCATCTCCACCACCTGCTCAGACCCTTAAAAGAGATGGTAATTTCGGAGTATTTAAATACACCAAAGATCACCACCTCCCAAGAGCACTAGAGCAAGTGAGGGGTCATTTAGACGTTAATTTCATTAAGTCCCTGTTAATATGGGAAGACACAGTGTCTATGCTTAAGGCACAACTCTCCTAAACACGAGAGTGAAGTATACAACTTTAGAACACTTTCCCACCAGGAGACTCGAACCCTAGCCAGCACAGAAGCCTTCCAGCAACTGGCATAACAGGTACGCCTTAACCCTCTCCACCACCTGCTCAGACCCTTAAAAGAGATGGTAATTTCGTAGTATTTAAATACACCAAAGATCACCACCTCCGAAGCGCACTAGAGCAAGTGAGGGGTCATTTAGACGTTAATTTCATCAAGTCCCTGTTAATATGGGAAGACACAGTGTCTATGCTTAAGGCACAACTCAACACGAGAGTGAAGTATACAACTTTAGAACACTTTCCCACCAGGACACTCGAACCCTAGCCAGCACAGAAGCCTTCCAGCAACTGGCATAACAGGTACGCCTTAACCCTCTCCACCACCTGCTCAGACCCTTAAAAGAGATGGTAATTTCGGAGTATTTAAATACACCAAAGATCACCACCTCCCAAGAGCACTAGAGCAAGTGAGGGGTCATTTAGACGTTAATTTCATCAAGTCCCTGTTAATATGGGAAGACACAGTGTCTATGCTTAAGGCACAACTCTCCTAAACACGAGAGTGAAGTATACAACTTTAGAACACTTTCCCACCAGGAGACTCGAACCCTAGCCAGCACAGAAGCCTTCCAGCAACTGGCATAACAGGTACGCCTTAACCCTCTCCACCACCTGCTCAGACCCTTAAAAGAGATGGTAATTTCGGAGTATTTAAATACACCAAAGATCACCACCTCCCAAGAGCACTAGAGCAAGTGAGGGGTCATTTAGACGTTAATTTCATCAAGTCCCTGTTAATATGGGAAGACACAGTGTCTATGCTTAAGGCACAACTCTCCTAAACACGAGAGTGAAGTATACAACTTTAGAACACTTTCCCACCAGGAGACTCGAACCCTAGCCAGCACAGAAGCCTTCCAGCAACTGGCATAACAGGTACGCCTTAACCCTCTCCACCACCTGCTCAGACCCTTAAAAGAGATGGTAATTTTGGAATATTTAAATACACCAAAGATCACCACCTCCCAAGAGCACTAGAGCAAGTGAGGGGTCATTTAGAAGTTAATTTCATCAAGTCCCTGTTAATATGGGAAGACACAGTGTCTATGCTTAAGGCACAACTCTCCTAAACACGAGAGTGAAGTATACAACTTTAGAACACTTTCCCACCAGGAGACTCAAACCTTAGCCAGCACAGAAGCCTTCCAGCAACTGGCATAACAGGTACGCCTTAACCCTCTCCACCACCTGCTCAGACCCTTAAAAGAGATGGTAATTTCGGAGTATTTAAATACACCAAAGATCACCACCTCCCAAGAGCACTAGAGCAAGTGAGGGGTCATTTAGACGTTAATTTCATCAAGTCCCTGTTAATATGGGAAGACACAGTGTCTATGCTTAAGGCACAACTCTCCTAAACACGAGAGTGAAGTATACAACTTTAGAACACTTTCCCACCAGGAGACTCAAACCTTAGCCAGCACAGAAGCCTTCCAGCAACTGGCATAACAGGTACGCCTTAACCCTCTCCACCACCTGCTCAGACCCTTAAAGGAGATGGTAATTTCGGAGTATTTAAATACACCAAAGATCACCACCTCCCAAGAGCACTAGAGCAAGTGAGGGGTCATTTAGACGTTAATTTCATCAAGTCCCTGTTAATATGGGAAGACACAGTGTCTATGCTTAAGGCACAACTCTCCTAAACACGAGAGTGAAGTATACAACTTTAGAACACTTTCCCACCAGGAGACTCGAACCCTAGCCAGCACAGAAGCCTTCCAGCAACTGGCATAACAGGTACGCCTTAACCCTCTCCACCACCTGCTCAGACCCTTAAAAGAGATGGTAATTTCGTAGTATTTAAATACACCAAAGATCACCACCTCCGAAGCGCACTAGAGCAAGTGAGGGGTCATTTAGACGTTAATTTCATCAAGTCCCTGTTAATATGGGAAGACACAGTGTCTATGCTTAAGGCACAACTCAACACGAGAGTGAAGTATACAACTTTAGAACACTTTCCCACCAGGACACTCGAACCCTAGCCAGCACAGAAGCCTTCCAGCAACTGGCATAACAGGTACGCCTTAACCCTCTCCACCACCTGCTCAGACCCTTAAAAGAGATGGTAATTTCGGAGTATTTAAATACACCAAAGATCACCACCTCCCAAGAGCACTAGAGCAAGTGAGGGGTCATTTAGACGTTAATTTCATCAAGTCCCTGTTAATATGGGAAGACACAGTGTCTATGCTTAAGGCACAACTCTCCTAAACACGAGAGTGAAGTATACAACTTTAGAACACTTTCCCACCAGGAGACTCGAACCCTAGCCAGCACAGAAGCCTTCCAGCAACTGGCATAACAGGTACGCCTTAACCCTCTCCACCACCTGCTCAGACCCTTAAAAGAGATGGTAATTTCGGAGTATTTAAATACACCAAAGATCACCACCTCCCAAGAGCACTAGAGCAAGTGAGGGGTCATTTAGACTTTAATTTCATCATGTCCCTGTTAATATGGGAAGACACAGTGTCTATGCTTAAGGCACAACTCTCCTAAACACGAGAGTGAAGTATACAACTTTAGAACACTTTCCCACCAGGAGACTCGAACCCTAGCCAGCACAGAAGCCTTCCAGCAACTGGCATAACAGGTACGCCTTAACCCTCTCCACCACCTGCTCAGACCCTTAAAAGAGATGGTAATTTCGGAGTATTTAAATACACCAAAGATCACCACCTCCCAAGAGCACTAGAGCAAGTGAGGGGTCATTTAGACGTTAATTTCATCAAGTCCCTGTTAATATGGGAATACACAGTGTCTATGCTTAAGGCACAACTCTCCTAAACACGAGAGTGAAGTATACAACTTTAGAACACTTTCCCACCAGGAGACTCGAACCCTAGCCAGCACAGAAGCCTTCCAGCAACTGGCATAACAGGTACGCCTTAACCCTCTCCACCACCTGCTCAGACCCTTAAAAGAGATGGTAATTTCGGAGTATTTAAATACACCAAAGATCACCACCTCCCAAGAGCACTAGAGCAAGTGAGGGGTCATTTAGACGTTAATTTCATCAAGTCCCTGTTAATATGGGAAGACACAGTGTCTATGCTTAAGGCACAACTCTCCTAAACACGAGAGTGAAGTATACAACTTTAGAACACTTTCCCACCAGGAGACTCGAACCCTAGCCAGCACAGAAGCCTTCCAGCAACTGGCATAACAGGTACGCCTTAACCCTCTCCACCACCTGCTCAGACCCTTAAAAGAGATGGTAATTTCTCTTACCATCTTCTCTTACTTCTCTTACCTAATTTCTGAGCAGGTGGTGGAGAGGGTTAAGGCGTACCTGTTATGCCAGTTGCTGGAAGGCTTCTGTGCTGGCTAGGGTTCGAGTCTCCTGGTGGGAAAGTGTTCTAAAGTTGTATACTTCGCTCTCGTGTTTAGGAGAGTTGTGCCTTAAGCATAGACACTGTGTCTTCCCATATTAACAGGGACTTGATGAAATTAACGTCTAAATGACCCCTCACTTGCTCTAGTGCTCTTGGGAGGTGGTGATCTTTGGTGTATTTAAATACTCCGAAATTACCATCTCTTTTAAGGGTCTGAGCAGGTGGTGGAGAGCGTTAAGGCGTACCTGTTATGCCAGTTGCTGGAAGGCTTCTGTGCTGGCTAGGGTTCGAGTCTCCTGGTGGGAAAGTGTTCTAAAGTTGTATACTTCACTCTCGTGTTTAGGAGAGTTGTGCCTTAAGCATAGACACTGTGTCTTCCCATATTAACAGGGACTTGATGAAATTAACGTCTAAATGACCCCTCACTTGCTCTAGTGCTCTTGGGAGGTGGTGATCTTTGGTGTATTTAAATACTCCGAAATTACCATCTCTTTTAAGGGTCTGAGCAGGTGGTGGAGAGGGTTAAGGCGTACCTGTTATGCCAGTTGCTGGAAGGCTTCTTTGCTGGCTAGGGTTCGAGTCTCCTGGTGGGAAAGTGTTCTAAAGTTGTATACTTCACTCTCGTGTTTAGGAGAGTTGTGCCTTAAGCATAGACACTGTGTCTTCCCATATTAACAGGGACTTGATGAAATTAACGTCTAAATGACCCCTCACTTGCTCTAGTGCTCTTGGGAGGTGGTGATCTTTGGTGTATTTAAATACTCCGAAATTACCATCTCTTTTAAGGGTCTGAGCAGGTGGTGGAGAGGGTTAAGGCGTACCTGTTATGCCAGTTGCTGGAAGGCTTCTGTGCTGGCTAGGGTTCGAGTCTCCTGGTGGGAAAGTGTTCTAAAGTTGTATACTTCACTCTCGTGTTTAGGAGAGTTGTGCCTTAAGCATAGACACTGTGTCTTCCCATATTAACAGGGACTTGATGAAATTAACGTCTAAATGACCCCTCACTTGCTCTAGTGCTCTTGGGAGGTGGTGATCTTTGGTGTATTTAAATACTCCGAAATTACCATCTCTTTTAAGGGTCTGAGCAGGTGGTGGAGAGGGTTAAGGCGTACCTGTTATGCCAGTTGCTGGAAGGCTTCTGTGCTGGCTAGGGTTCGAGTCTCCTGGTGGGAAAGTGTTCTAAAGTTGTATACTTCACTCTCGTGTTTAGGAGAGTTGTGCCTTAAGCATAGACACTGTGTCTTCCCATATTAACAGGGACTTGATGAAATTAACGTCTAAATGACCCCTCACTTGCTCTAGTGCTCTTGGGAGGTGGTGATCTTTGGTGTATTTAAATACTCCGAAATTACCATCTCTTTTAAGGGTCTGAGCAGGTGGTGGAGAGGGTTAAGGCGTACCTGTTATGCCAGTTGCTGGAAGGCTTCTGTGCTGGCTAGGGTTCGAGTCTCCTGGTGGGAAAGTGTTCTAAAGTTGTATACTTCACTCTCGTGTTTAGGAGAGTTGTGCCTTAAGCATAGACACTGTGTCTTCCCATATTAACAGTGACCTGATGAAATTAACATCTAAATGACCCCTCACTTGCTCTAGTGCTCTTGGGAGGTGGTGATCTTTGGTGTATTTAAATACTCCGAAATTACCATCTCTTTTAAGGGTCTGAGCAGGTGGTGGAGAGGGTTAAGGCGTACCTGTTATGCCAGTTGCTGGAAGGCTTCTGTGCTGGCTAGGGTTCGAGTCTCCTGGTGGGAAAGTGTTCTAAAGTTGTATACTTCACTCTCGTGTTTAGGAGAGTTGTGCCTTAAGCATAGACACTGTGTCTTCCCATATTAACAGGGACTTGATGAAATTAACGTCTAAATGACCCCTCACTTGCTCTAGTGCTCTTGGGAGGTGGTGATCTTTGGTGTATTTAAATACTCCGAAATTACCATCTCTTTTAAGGGTCTGAGCAGGTGGTGGAGAGGGTTAAGGCGTACCTGTTATGCCAGTTGCTGGAAGGCTTCTGTGCTGGCTAGGGTTCGAGTCTCCTGGTGGGAAAGTGTTCTAAAGTTGTATACTTCACTCTCGTGTTTAGGAGAGTTGTGCCTTAAGCATAGACACTGTGTCTTCCCATATTAACAGGGACTTGATGAAATTAACGTCTAAATGACCCCTCACTTGCTCTAGTGCTCTTGGGAGGTGGTGATCTTTGGTGTATTTAAATACTCCGAAATTACCATCTCTTTTAAGGGTCTGAGCAGGTGGTGGAGAGGGTTAAGGCGTACCTGTTATGCCAGTTGCTGGAAGGCTTCTGTGCTGGCTAGGGTTCGAGTCTCCTGGTGGGAAAGTGTTCTAAAGTTGTATACTTCACTCTCGTGTTTAGGAGAGTTGTGCCTTAAGCATAGACACTGTGTCTTCCCATATTAACAGGGACCTGATGAAATTAACATCTAAATGACCCCTCACTTGCTCTAGTGCTCTTGGGAGGTGGTGATCTTTGGTGTATTTAAATACTCCAAAATTACCATCTCTTTTAAGGGTCTGAGCAGGTGGTGGAGAGGGTTAAGGCGTACCTGTTATGCCAGTTGCTGGAAGGCTTCTGTGCTGGCTAGGGTCCGAGTCTCCTGGTGGGAAAGTGTTCTAAAGTTGTATACTTCACTCTCGTGTTTAGGAGAGTTGTGCCTTAAGCATAGACACTGTGTCTTCCCATATTAACAGGGACTTGATGAAATTAACGTCTAAATGACCCCTCACTTGCTCTAGTGCTCTTGGGAGGTGGTGATCTTTGGTGTATTTAAATACTCCGAAATTACCATCTCTTTTAAGGGTCTGAGCAGGTGGTGGAGAGCGTTAAGGCGTACCTGTTATGCCAGTTGCTGGAAGGCTTCTGTGCTGGCTAGGGTTCGAGTCTCCTGGTGGGAAAGTGTTCTAAAGTTGTATACTTCACTCTTGTGTTTAGGAGAGTTGTGCCTTAAGCATAGACACTGTGTCTTCCCATATTAACAGGGACTTGATGAAATTAACGTCTAAATGACCCCTCACTTGCTCTAGTGCTCTTGGGAGGTGGTGATCTTTGGTGTATTTAAATACTCCGAAATTACCATCTCTTTTAAGGGTCTGAGCAGGTGGTGGAGAGGGTTAAGGCGTACCTGTTATGCCAGTTGCTGGAAGGCTTCTGTGCTGGCTAGGGTTCGAGTCTCCTGGTGGGAAAGTGTTCTAAAGTTGTATACTTCACTCTCGTGTTTAGGAGAGTTGTGCCTTAAGCATAGACACTGTGTCTTCCCATATTAACAGGGACTTGATGAAATTAACGTCTAAATGACCCCTCACTTGCTCTAGTGCTCTTGGGAGGTGGTGATCTTTGGTGTATTTAAATACTCCGAAATTACCATCTCTTTTAAGGGTCTGAGCAGGTGGTGGAGAGGGTTAAGGCGTACCTGTTATGCCAGTTGCTGGAAGGCTTCTTTGCTGGCTAGGGTTCGAGTCTCCTGGTGGGAAAGTGTTCTAAAGTTGTATACTTCACTCTCGTGTTTAGGAGAGTTGTGCCTTTAGCATAGACACTGTGTCTTCCCATATTAACAGGGACCTGATGAAATTAACATCTAAATGACCCCTCACTTGCTCTAGTGCTCTTGGGAGGTGGTGATCTTTGGTGTATTTAAATACTCCGAAATTACCATCTCTTTTAAGGGTCTGAGCAGGTGGTGGAGAGGGTTAAGGCGTACCTGTTATGCCAGTTGCTGGAAGGCTTCTGTGCTGGCTAGGGTTCGAGTCTCCTGGTGGGAAAGTGTTCTAAAGTTGTATACTTCGCTCTCGTGTTTAGGAGAGTTGTGCCTTAAGCATAGACACTGTGTCTTCCCATATTAACAGGGACTTGATGAAATTAACGTCTAAATGACCCCTCACTTGCTCTAGTGCTCTTGGGAGGTGGTGATCTTTGGTGTATTTAAATACTCCGAAATTACCATCTCTTTTAAGGGTCTGAGCAGGTGGTGGAGAGCGTTAAGGCGTACCTGTTATGCCAGTTGCTGGAAGGCTTCTGTGCTGGCTAGGGTTCGAGTCTCCTGGTGGGAAAGTGTTCTAAAGTTGTATACTTCACTCTCGTGTTTAGGAGAGTTGTGCCTTAAGCATAGACACTGTGTCTTCCCATATTAACAGGGACTTGATGAAATTAACGTCTAAATGACCCCTCACTTGCTCTAGTGCTCTTGGGAGGTGGTGATCTTTGGTGTATTTAAATACTCCGAAATTACCATCTCTTTTAAGGGTCTGAGCAGGTGGTGGAGAGGGTTAAGGCGTACCTGTTATGCCAGTTGCTGGAAGGCTTCTGTGCTGGCTAGGGTTCGAGTCTCCTGGTGGGAAAGTGTTCTAAAGTTGTATACTTCACTCTCGTGTTTAGGAGAGTTGTGCCTTAAGCATAGACACTGTGTCTTCCCATATTAACAGGGACTTGATGAATTTAACGTCTAAATGACCCCTCACTTGCTCTAGTGCTCTTGGGAGGTGGTGATCTTTGGTGTATTTAAATACTCCGAAATTACCATCTCTTTTAAGGGTCTGAGCAGGTGGTGGAGAGGGTTAAGGCGTACCTGTTATGCCAGTTGCTGGAAGGCTTCTGTGCTGGCTAGGGTTCGAGTCTCCTGGTGGGAAAGTGTTCTAAAGTTGTATACTTCACTCTCGTGTTTAGGAGAGTTGTGCCTTAAGCATAGACACTGTGTCTTCCCATATTAACAGGGACTTGATGAAATTAACGTCTAAATGACCCCTCACTTGCTCTAGTGCTCTTGGGAGGTGGTGATCTTTGGTGTATTTAAATACTCCGAAATTACCATCTCTTTTAAGGGTCTGAGCAGGTGGTGGAGAGGGTTAAGGCGTACCTGTTATGCCAGTTGCTGGAAGGCTTCTGTGCTGGCTAGGGTTCGAGTCTCCTGGTGGGAAAGTGTTCTAAAGTTGTATACTTCACTCTCGTGTTTAGGAGAGTTGTGCCTTAAGCATAGACACTGTGTCTTCCCATATTAACAGTGACCTGATGAAATTAACATCTAAATGACCCCTCACTTGCTCTAGTGCTCTTGGGAGGTGGTGATCTTTGGTGTATTTAAATACTCCGAAATTACCATCTCTTTTAAGGGTCTGAGCAGGTGGTGGAGAGGGTTAAGGCGTACCTGTTATGCCAGTTGCTGGAAGGCTTCTGTGCTGGCTAGGGTTCGAGTCTCCTGGTGGGAAAGTGTTCTAAAGTTGTATACTTCACTCTCGTGTTTAGGAGAGTTGTGCCTTAAGCATAGACACTGTGTCTTCCCATATTAACAGGGACTTGATGAAATTAACGTCTAAATGACCCCTCACTTGCTCTAGTGCTCTTGGGAGGTGGTGATCTTTGGTGTATTTAAATACTCCAAAATTACCATCTCTTTTAAGGGTCTGAGCAGGTGGTGGAGAGGGTTAAGGCGTACCTGTTATGCCAGTTGCTGGAAGGCTTCTGTGCTGGCTAGGGTTCGAGTCTCCTGGTGGGAAAGTGTTCTAAAGTTGTATACTTCACTCTCGTGTTTAGGAGAGTTGTGCCTTAAGCATAGACACTGTGTCTTCCCATATTAACAGGGACTTGATGAAATTAACGTCTAAATGACCCCTCACTTGCTCTAGTGCTCTTGGGAGGTGGTGATCTTTGGTGTATTTAAATACTCCGAAATTACCATCTCTTTTAAGGGTCTGAGCAGGTGGTGGAGAGGGTTAAGGCGTACCTGTTATGCCAGTTGCTGGAAGGCTTCTGTGCTGGCTAGGGTTCGAGTCTCCTGGTGGGAAAGTGTTCTAAAGTTGTATACTTCACTCTCGTGTTTAGGAGAGTTGTGCCTTAAGCATAGACACTGTGTCTTCCCATATTAACAGGGACTTGATGAAATTAACGTCTAAATGACCCCTCACTTGCTCTAGTGCTCTTGGGAGGTGGTGATCTTTGGTGTATTTAAATACTCCGAAATTACCATCTCTTTTAAGGGTCTGAGCAGGTGGTGGAGAGCGTTAAGGCGTACCTGTTATGCCAGTTGCTGGAAGGCTTCTGTGCTGGCTAGGGTTCGAGTCTCCTGGTAGGAAAGTGTTCTAAAGTTGTATACTTCACTCTCGTGTTTAGGAGAGTTGTGCCTTAAGCATAGACACTGTGTCTTCCCATATTAACAGGGACTTGATGAAATTAACGTCTAAATGACCCCTCACTTGCTCTAGTGCTCTTGGGAGGTGGTGATCTTTGGTGTATTTAAATACTCCGAAATTACCATCTCTTTTAAGGGTCTGAGCAGGTGGTGGAGAGGGTTAAGGCGTACCTGTTATGCCAGTTGCTGGAAGGCTTCTGTGCTGGCTAGGGTTCGAGTCTCCTGGTGGGAAAGTGTTCTAAAGTTGTATACTTCACTCTCGTGTTTAGGAGAGTTTTGCCTTAAGCATAGACACTGTGTCTTCCCATATTAACAGGGACTTGATGAAATTAACGTCTAAATGACCCCTCACTTGCTCTAGTGCTCTTGGGAGGTGGTGATCTTTGGTGTATTTAAATACTCCGAAATTACCATCTCTTTTAAGGGTCTGAGCAGGTGGTGGAGAGGGTTAAGGCGTACCTGTTATGCCAGTTGCTGGAAGGCTTCTGTGCTGGCTAGGGTTCGAGTCTCCTGGTGGGAAAGTGTTCTAAAGTTGTATACTTCACTCTCGTGTTTAGGAGAGTTGTGCCTTAAGCATAGACACTGTGTCTTCCCATATTAACAGTGACCTGATGAAATTAACATCTAAATGACCCCTCACTTGCTCTAGTGCTCTTGGGAGGTGGTGATCTTTGGTGTATTTAAATACTCCGAAATTACCATCTCTTTTAAGGGTCTGAGCAGGTGGTGGAGAGGGTTAAGGCGTACCTGTTATGCCAGTTGCTGGAAGGCTTCTGTGCTGGCTAGGGTTCGAGTCTCCTGGTGGGAAAGTGTTCTAAAGTTGTATACTTCACTCTCGTGTTTAGGAGAGTTGTGCCTTAAGCATAGACACTGTGTCTTCCCATATTAACAGGGACTTGATGAAATTAACGTCTAAATGACCCCTCACTTGCTCTAGTGCTCTTGGGAGGTGGTGATCTTTGGTGTATTTAAATACTCCGAAATTACCATCTCTTTTAAGGGTCTGAGCAGGTGGTGGAGAGGGTTAAGTCGTACCTGTTATGCCAGTTGCTGGAAGGCTTCTGTGCTGGCTAGGGTTCGAGTCTCCTGGTGGGAAAGTGTTCTAAAGTTGTATACTTCACTCTCGTGTTTAGGAGAGTTGTGCCTTAAGCATAGACACTGTGTCTTCCCATATTAACAGGGACTTGATGAAATTAACGTCTAAATGACCCCTCACTTGCTCTAGTGCTCTTGGGAGGTGGTGATCTTTGGTGTATTTAAATACTCCGAAATTACCATCTCTTTTAAGGGTCTGAGCAGGTGGTGGAGAGGGTTAAGGCGTACCTGTTATGCCAGTTGCTGGAAGGCTTCTGTGCTGGCTAGGGTTCGAGTCTCCTGGTGGGAAAGTGTTCTAAAGTTGTATACTTCACTCTCGTGTTTAGGAGAGTTGTGCCTTAAGCATAGACACTGTGTCTTCCCATATTAACAGGGACCTGATGAAATTAACATCTAAATGACCCCTCACTTGCTCTAGTGCTCTTGGGAGGTGGTGATCTTTGGTGTATTTAAATACTCCGAAATTACCATCTCTTTTAAGGGTCTGAGCAGGTGGTGGAGAGGGTTAAGGCGTACCTGTTATGCCAGTTGCTGGAAGGCTTCTGTGCTGGCTAGGGTTCGTGTCTCCTGGTGGGAAAGTGTTCTAAAGTTGTATACTTCACTCTCGTGTTTAGGAGAGTTGTGCCTTAAGCATAGACACTGTGTCTTCCCATATTAACAGGGACTTGATGAAATTAACGTCTAAATGACCCCTCACTTGCTCTAGTGCTCTTGGGAGGTGGTGATCTTTGGTGTATTTAAATACTCCGAAATTACCATCTCTTTTAAGGGTCTGAGCAGGTGGTGGAGAGGGTTAAGGCGTACCTGTTATGCCAGTTGCTGGAAGGCTTCTGTGCTGGCTAGGGTTCGAGTCTCCTGGTGGGAAAGTGTTCTAAAGTTGTATACTTCACTCTCGTGTTTAGGAGAGTTGTGCCTTATATATATATATATATATATATATATATATATATATATATATATATATATATATATATATATATATATATATATATACTAAATATCCTGAGATGATTTAGGGACTATTTAGTGTCCCCGCGGACCAGTCCTAGACCAGGCCTATTTCTACCCCCAGGAAGCAGCCCCTGACAGCACTGCTATGAAACAGGGGTATCAGGGTGAAAGACGCTATCCAATGTTCGTATCCACTCAGCTGTGTGGTGGTCTAAATGGAAGATTATTCATGTGTAGATTAGAACTGAGGATAGTCGTGACCCCTGCAGGTAACCCCACATATTGACTAAATGACCGTCGTATCAAAACTAACACAACTAAGTCAACAAGAATGTTGTTTCGTTATATATATAATATAATCATTAGTATACATTATTAGTTTAGATGTGAGAGACATTTTTTTATATAAAATAAAATAATAATGTCACTATCAAATTCCTTATATATTATAATATTTATGATATTTTTAATTGTGATCTTTTTAATTATATATTTATATTATTCAAGAAATAGGTCAACAATTTCAACTCAGCATCCTCAACTGTCAATGAATTTCATTACAAAAACTAATACTAAACCTGCTGGTCTGTATGTTGTCTCTGAAAGTAAGTATTATATGGACCAATATCGTGGTTACGATATGATTTCTCATGTAAATACAGTTAATTGTAATGATGATACAACGATTAATCATAATGATGAAAATAATAATGTATTTTGTAAATTTGATACATCCATATTTGATCAATTTAGAAAAGAGAATTGGTATTTTAATACCTTAACACCGATAATTTTATTATCTGTTCGTAATCTTCCCAATTTTTTACCTATTGTATATGAGAATATTGAAGATCTTCCACCCTCTGCAGATCATGAGAATACAAGCCTGCGTGAAAATATGAAGAAAAGCTCAATTGCTAATGGTAATAAGTTACCAAAATGTGTATGGATATCTTGTTCACATATTTGGGTTAATAGTCCAAACAAATATACTCCGCAAGGTTTTCCTGTTTATTATTTTCCAACCAAGGAACATATAGATGGATATAGATGGATATTATGCCCCACTTCTTCCTATTCAATTGAAACTTAGCCCAGGTGAAAATATTATAAAATGTAAAATGTGGGCAAAAAATATTAATATAATGAGTGATCCATTTGCTGTGGTTAAATTTAGGATCACGGTTAAAATGTAGGATTTATAATACTATAAAGCATGATATAGTAACCTGTTTAAATATTATTACTAAAAAGATAATTATATAAAAATTAAGGTATGTAGATTTGTTCTTGTGGAACAAATTATTCATTCTACTCTTGTATCAACACATCTTTATATATTTATGAGCTTATAATATACAAAGAACTATTTTTTTTTTATCATTTTCAGATAATTATAAAGTGATGGTGATATTGGTTCTATTTGTTCTTCAAGATCCCAACTGTCAGCAAGGGTGGCGCAGTTGCTTTTTTTTTTTGGAAACCATGAAAAAGCAATATGAAATCTACCCCAGAAAATATTCTGTTATAATACTAACAGCCCCCAAAAATATAATTCAAGTGTGGGATAAAATTGTCATATGCAGAAATAATTTAAAAATAAAAGTGGAATTTTTACAAAACTTTAATCCAACAATCAACTTGTATCATTTAGTGGAAAATTCATTTTTACTTATATTAGATAATGTTTCATCGATAAATGTAAGAAAAACATTTGCCGACGTATTAATTGATCTTCAAAACAGTGAAAAAATTATTATAAAATGTGCTTCAATTACTTGGCCCTCAATAAATAAAGTGGAAAACTTTAATTTAAAACATTTTGAAGATGTTAAGATTATTTTAAGTATGAATGACTGGGAACGAAATTATGTATTGGTAAATAAGTATCTTTCATATGAATTTGCAGACATTAGTATTAATCATTTAAAATCTTTAAATATTTTAACAGAAGATATAGGGAGTATCAATTCAGAAAAATTGAGAGCAAATCTACTTGATACTTGGAACAATGAAATACCCCCTATATACCCTTCTGAAGTTTTCCCAGAGAGTGAATATACTGTTACTGAAGTAAATAGCAACAAACGCAGCAGTGAGTCACAATCAGGTTCAATTGGCATGCCTTCTAAACATAGGAAGTATTACTGCCCGGTGTTATAATGGATACTGCTCATTGGGAAGCGTGTCAAAGAAAAGAATATATATGTGTGTGTGTATGTATATGTATGTATTGTGACGGTAACGCGTTGGTGTTCGGCTGTTTAAGGCTAGGGGTATGGCCTCGTCACATAGTTATAAAAAAAAATAGAAAAACTGGAACTTCGTCTGTGGTAAGGTAAGGAGAAGACACACAAAACACAAGTAAACTTTAACAATGAAATTTTAATTACGTTAAATAAATCAAAACATGAAAAAATGGACAAACAAATTCTTATAATAAAATCAATCAATCAAAATAATAAGAATAATTAAATGACAATGAAAAGTTACGTTAAGATAAAATAACAAGAAGTGCAACACAAAATAAAGGGAAGGTGCTGGAATATTGGCTTTAAGCTACCACCTCTCTCAGTACACGCTAACGTCTAGCCGGGAGGAGTGGTAACCACGAAAGCACTGAACATTCTGAGGTCTGAGGTCGTGGCGACCCCAGACATCAAGTAGTATGGGGGGTGGAGTGCAGTTGCAGCCAGACCGGCGACCAATCAGCGGAGCCGGTAGCGATCAACAGGTAGTTTGGCGGTTTGAGTCTGAACAGGTGTCTCTGGCTGCAACGTTTTGCTCGCTGGCAAACCTTGCTGGTGTTGTTGTCGTTGTTGGACATTTCTTCCATAGTCGTTTTATATAATTTCAACGACGTAATTGTGGAGGGAAGAGCAGGCTCAATCTCTTGAAGGAGATTATCGTCACAACTCTCCCCCGAAGCCTGCGGTTCTGGAAGAAGTACGTCGTTATGTGGTGGAGTAATGGATGGAGTCGCTTCTACTTCATAAACTCTGGAGAGATCATGGGCTAAGATGTTGTCAGACTCTTGGTATAGCGTGTCTCCAGGTTGAATTTCTGCAGGTAGCAAGCCCATAGTAGAAGACGTTGAGATGGGAAGTGGGCGTGCTGCAGGTGGTGTAGGGTGGTGTGGTCCGTGTTGATGGTGGACCGAGCACTTTTCAGGTGTGGAGTGAAGTGCTGAAGCTTCAGGATGAGGAAGAGTAGCTCCTTGCCAATTGTTCCGTAGATCCTTGTAGCAGTAGTCGCTGACAGGTTTATTCTTCTCGCCTCGTTGCTGCATCACGACACCACCAACGTCAGTACCCCTGGCGTCGACATGGAGGATGAAGGGTTTATCTGACGAGGTGAGAGTGGAATTAGAATATGGCAAAGGAGTACGATTATTATCCTGAAAGCATTTGGGAAGATCATTAAGGATTTCGGAATTAGAAAGTGCTGACTCCTTGTCAGTGCTTTCGGGAGGAGAAGCTGGGATGGTCTCACTGTGGATGTAGGGTTCTGTGAAGGTAGAACAATTAGTCAAGACAGTGGGAGGAGTACCATTATATTGCTTCAGGAGGTGGACGTGGCACAGCTGGGTCTTCCGCCGCCTATCTGGAGTCTCTATGACGTAGTTGTTGTTGCTTCTGCACTCTTTGACGCAGTAGGGTCCTGAAAATCTGTTTTGTAAAGGTGAACCTGGGATAGGGAAATAGGCAAGGACGAAGTCTCCCGGCTTGAATTTTCTTACTTTGCTGGTCTGGTCGTAATGAGTCTTCATTTTCACCTGGGCTTTCAATAGATTATCATGGGCAAAGCGGTGGACTCTCTCTAGAATGTGTTGAAGGTTTTGAAGAAACTGGGGCACATTCTGATGCTCACTGAAGGTGGCATCTCTGAGAGAGTCTTTGAAAGCCTTAAGGGGAGTACGGCACTTACGGCCGTAGAGCATCTCATAAGGAGATACTCCTAGGGACTCATTGGGGAGACTTCTGAAAATACACATTATAAGGTCAATCTGCTTATCCCAATCCTTCGAGGTTTCACTACAAAACTTTTTCAAGAGTGCTTTGATGGTCTGATGACTACGTTCAAGAGAACCCTGTGAAGCAGGATGATAGGGGCTGGACAATACCTGTTTGATGTTGAACTCCTCCAGTGTCCTTTTGAAGAGATCACTGGTGAAGTTGGTACCACAGTCGCTCTGAATCTCCCTGGGAAATCCGTATTGAGTGAAGATCTTCAATAGATGTTTTATAACCGTAGCAGCCGTGATGTTCTTCACTGGAACTGCTATGGGAAATCTGGTGGTAGGACACAGGATGGTTAGGATGTAGGCGTTACCTGAACTGGTCCGAGGTAAAGGACCAACACAGTCTATTATGAGTCTGTGGAAAGGTTCCGCAGGCACCTGTATGGGAATCAGTGGTGCTCTGGGAATGGAGACGTTCGGTTTGCCTGCCATCTGACATGTATGACACTGTTTTACGTACTGTTTGACGTTATTTACCATACCTGGCCAGTAGTAGTCTTGACGAATCCCATGGTAAGTCTTGTTGAAGCCGTAGTGGGAGAATGCTCCGTGGGCCAGGTGTAGAATAGTGAACCGCAGGCTGGTGGGAATCACAAGTTGTTCGATGTTGGCCCAATCGTCCTCCTCCTTCAGTTTACTGGGTCTATATCTGCGGTAGAGCAAGTCGTTCTCTAGGAAGAACCCAGGAATACTGTCGGGTTGAGTCTCAGCCTGGAAAAACAATGGTGTTAAAGTAAGATCTTCCCTCTGCAACTTACGGAACTCCAACTTGGTCAGATGCGGGGGGAGTTTCTGAGGGTCTTGAGGGACAGCGGTAGCAGTAGAGTCAGCTGGCTGTGGACGTGCGGCTTGTGCACGGGTGGTCACGAGAACCGGAGGAGAAACTTCATCACTCTCTTGAACCTCTGCTGGAACATACTCTAGAATAGGGTTTATTGGCACAGAGTTACACACCTGGGGTTTGTCCACGACGATCAGGTTGGTCGGTTGCAGGTCTTCTGCCAAGTCGTTGCCTAGGAGAAGTTGCACTCCAGGCATGGGAAAAGGCTTTTCCCTGACGGCGACTTGGACTTCCCCGTTCACGTAGGGACAATCCAGGTGGACTCTGGCGAGAGGGTATGGAGTGGTAGCAGTGAGGTCAGTGATGAAGACAGTGTCTCCGGTGTAGACGATGTTGGGCACAGCCGACTTCAAGATGATCGATTGTAGAGCCGCTGTGTCCCTCAAGATCTTCAATTTGAAACGTCCCTCCGGATTTGAACCGTTGGCAGAGACAGTTCCAGTATACAGGTGGTTACTGAAAAGAGAAAGATCATTAACATCAACACCAACATTCATCACAGGCTTACCGGACTTAGGAGGAGTTGGTTTGGGTCTTTGTTGGTCAGTGGTTCCCTTGTATTGAGACTTACCACACTTGTCTATGGTATGTCCATAGAGTCTACAATACTTGCAGTACAGTTGTGAACCAGCTTGATCGGGGCTCACCTTCTCGTAACAGTACCACGACTTCTTACTGGAGGATGGTTCGGGTGTCAGCCGGTGGATGAGGCTGTAAGTGTCAGCCGACTTAGCACACTTCAGGTAGTCGGTTTCTTCTTTATCTGCTAAGTAGAGGCGGACAGGAGGTGGCACACGTCTCAAGAATTCTTCAACAAGCATCAGGTTGAAGAGTTCTGTAAAAGTAGAGACATGTGCTGCTTCCAGCCATTTCATGAAATATCTCCATTTCGTGTTAGCAAACTCGAGGAAGGTAGTGGTACTTGCCTTCAGGTGGTCACGGAATTTCCTTCTATAACTTTCAGTAGAGAGGAGGTAGGCGTCCAACACTGCTTGTTTCAGAGTGTGGTAGTCATTCTCAGACGCCAAAGTACTGAGTGTGACTGCAGCTCTACCTGTAAGATGGACTCTGAGAAGTGTGGCCCATTGGTCGACAGGCCAACTGAGTTGATTAGCAAGGGTTTCAAAGGTGGTAAAGAACACATCAACTTCTGCTTCTACAAAGGATGGCATTAACTTACTTGCATGTGATATATTAAAACTGACGGGAAGATTGGCAGTAGCTTGCTGGCGTTGAGTGAAGTGTGAAGTTTCCAAGGCGATTTCGCGTTGACGACACTCTAGAGCCAGAGTCGCTTGTTGCTTGTCATGTTCGCGTTGTATTTCCAACTCGCGTTGTTTGGTTTCAAGCTGTACTCGTTCACGTTCACGGAGTAATGCGACCTCACGTTCGTGTTCTTCTCTCCTCAAAGCAGCTTCGCGTTCTTGTTCGTCTCTCCTCAAAGCGGCTTCGCGTTCGTGTTCTTCCCTTCGTATGGCAGCTGCTTCTCTTTGCTGCTCACGTTCAATCTTGGCCAGTTCTAGTTTAAGTTTCATCGTTGCCAAGTCAGTTTTCTCTGCAATATAGTAAGTTTCATGAGTTTCAGAGTCTATCTTACCTTGCTCTAAATAGTAATCCAGCAACAGGTTGTGTAGGTCATTTTTGTTGGCTTGGTAGGGAACTTCTAGTTGATACTCATGTCCAAGAGTTTGTAATTCAGTCCTCTTGGCACGACTTAAAGTCCCTATTTCACCTGCTGGATTTGTACGGAAAGCTGGGAGACGAAACATGGTGAAATTAGCAAATAAAGGTACACGAATATTCAATAGTGAATGTCAGAAACAGGACAACGTGGCAACTGGTACCTATCCTGTGAGATCTTTAACAATTAAAGTTAAGTAAAAGATGTTAAATGATTAAATTAAATCAAGGGCGCAGGAAATCTTGTACCCGGTACTCATGTAAGAGGATAAGGGCAAGAAAATCCTACTAACAAATGAAACAGTGTTTCGAAAACAAATGAAACAGTTAAATGCTTCAAAAGTAAAATTGGTAGTCCAAGGATGTAGGCATACCTTGCCAAGTCTCTATAGGACATAAAGCAAGTTTTTCCTACTGAATTTAATATGATACTTACAGAATTAGCGAACTTTTGTGCTCTGAAAAAATAAGCTAATTCCCTACCGTTGTATGTATCATCATCTCTGACTGACGTGTAGGGGTGCGAGGTGTCAACTGGTGACGAGAACTGCTGCTGAGGTCCCAATTCAGCAACTAAAGTTCGAGCTAGAGGAACTATGGCCCTCTTTGTCCTCCTACAGTCAGATTGCAGAAGATTGGGTACTCTTGACCCGGGGCAGACCACAGTACCAGGGTACCAATATGATGATCTGTCAAAATGAGAAATATCCAAGGGACAAAGATGGTAAACACGAGTAATAACACGGAGGGAGAGATGACCAATTAAGAGTATGACTGCGGCCTACAGTCACCACGTAATCCAAAGTTGTCTCACCTTCACCATATGTTACTCTCGTAATGCACAATACACCGCACCTTATAAAAAATGAAATTGAATATGAAAAATAGTAAAGCTACGTTAACAAACTTAAATACGCTTACCATAAATTACCACTTGGCACCAGTACCTGAGTGAAGCTCCTAGGACAGGCCCCCATATAACTTGTGACGGTAACGCGTTGGTGTTCGGCTGTTTAAGGCTAGGGGTATGGCCTCGTCACATAGTTATACAAAAAAATAGAAAAACTGGAACTTCGTCTGTGGTAAGGTAAGGAGAAGACACACAAAACACAAGTAAACTTTAACAATGAAATTTTAATTACGTTAAATAAATCAAAACATGAAAAAATGGACAAACAAATTCTTATAATAAAATCAATCAATCAAAATAATAAGAATAATTAAATGACACAATGAAAAGTTACGTTAAGATAAAATAACAAGAAGTGCAACACAAAATAAAGGGAAGGTGCTGGAATATTGGCTTTAAGCTACCACCTCTCTCAGTACACGCTAACGTCTAGCCGGGAGGAGTGGTAACCACGAAAGCACTGAACATTCTGAGGTCTGAGGTCGTGGCGACCCCAGACATCAAGTAGTATGGGGGGTGGAGTGCAGTTGCAGCCAGACCGGCGACCAATCAGCGGAGCCGGTAGCGATCAACAGGTAGTTTGGCGGTTTGAGTCTGAACAGGTGTCTCTGGCTGCAACGTTTTGCTCGCTGGCAAACCTTGCTGGTGTTGTTGTCGTTGTTGGACATTTCTTCCATAGTCGTTTTATATAATTTCAACGACGTAATTGTGGAGGGAAGAGCAGGCTCAATCTCTTGAAGGAGATTATCGTCACAGTATATATATATATATATATATATATATATATATATATATATATATATATATATATATATATATATATATATATATATATATATATATATATATATATATATATATATATATATATATATATATTAGTATATTTTGGTAGCAGTCTTTCCTGTAGACATATATTATTAAATATGACCGAAAAAGTAAGATTAATAATTCTAACACGAATTTTCTCAATCTTTCGTACATTACGCTTCACTGTTGGAGGTAAATCAAAAATCACTTCTCCAAAATTCATTTTTATTTCTAGTCTAAAAAGGTTTCCACACTGCAGTCTACACTAAGGAAACAAACATAGGAATGTGCCTAAATGCCAACAGCGACTGCCCCGACAGGTACAAGAGGAGTGTTGTTAACGCATACGTCGACCGTGCTCTCAGCCACAGCTCAGAATGGAAGCAAGTCGACGAAGAACTCTGTAGGGTAAGGCAGGTTCTAGTCAATAACGGCTTCTCCAATGGTTTCATCGAAGACATCATAAGAAGGAAAGTGAAAAGCCATGCAACCTCTGAAGAGACAACTAACACAACACCTATACCCCCTATTAGACTATTTTACAGGAACTTCTTTTCCACAGCTCATAAAACGGAGGAAAGGGTCCTGAAAGATATTGTTAATAGAAACGTTATCCCTACAGACAAAAATCAGAGGATACAACTGACGATTTACTATAAAACCAGAAAAACGGCCAGCCTACTCATGAGAAACTCTCCAGACACAAAACAGAACGCTTTAAAAGAGACTAACGTCGTCTATGCCTTCAAATGCCCACTTGGGGACTGTAAGCTCCAAAAAACCCAGTATATAGGCAAGACAACAACATCTCTTTCTAGGCGTTTAACGATGCATAAGCAACAGGGCTCCATTAAGGAACATATAATCTCTTCCCATAACCAAACCATCGCCAGAGAAATCCTAGTAAACAACACAGAAATCATCGATAAATACAGCGATAGCAGGCGGCTTGACGTTTGCGAGGCACTACACATCAAGAAGTCAACACCAGCAATCAACAACCAATTATTGCACAACTATATTCTACCCACCTCAAGACTCCGCTCCAATATAGAAGCATCAAGAAATATGGACCAATAGGCTTTCTACAAACACTTCTATTCAATACCCATTGTTTCGTGTTCTGTCTTGTGTTGATACTTTTAATACCCTATTAATATCCCCTGTTCTGTCTTGTGTTAATGCCACATCATCCTTCCCACCTCACTCAAATGTAGATATAATATCAGAGAGACGTAAGTTCTAATCAGTTGTGTATTTGTGAAGTCTTTGAAAATGTAATAAGTTTTACGAAACGCGCCCGTGTCGCGTCAGACTAGAAATAAAAATGAATTTTGGAGAAGTGATTTTTGATTTACCTCCAACAGTGAAGCGTAATGTACGAAAGATTGAGAAAATTTGTGTTAGAATTATTAATCTTACTTTTTCGGTCATATTTAATAATATATATATATATATATATATATATATATGTATATATATATATATATATATATATATATGTATATATATATATATACATACATATATATATATATATATATATATATATATATATATATATATATATATATATATATATATATATATATATATATATATATATATATATATATATATATATATATATATATATATATATATATATATATATGTATGTGTACCTATTTTAGTTTACATAAAATATAGGATGGAAGAACATGTACGTAGTAAATTAATCTCTTTTTTACTCAAAATTCAATAATTTCATTCGTTTATTATGCTATGATAGTGAACACAATGTTAAAATAAATATTTTATTTATTTATTTATATATTTTTTTCAGATGATTGAACCCTTTTTGATTAAAAATCCAGGACGTTTTACATTGTTCCCAATTAAAAATCATGATATCTTTAAATTGTATAAGAAGGCGCTAGCATCATTTTGGACAGTTGAAGAAGTAGACTTGTCAAAGGATATTGTAGATTGGGAACAGAAACCTAATGAAGAGGAACGTCACTTCATTTCACATGTTCTAGCATTTTTTGCCGCATCAGATGGTATCGTCAATGAAAATCTTGTTGAACGTTTCTGCCAAGAAGTACAAATACCAGAAGTGAGGTGTTTTTATGGTTTTCAGATTGCCATGGAAAATATTCACAATGAAATGTACAGTTTACTTATTAATACATACATAAAAGATTTACAGGAGCAGAACAGATTATTTAATGCTATTGAAACGCTGCCAGCTGTTAAGAAAAAAGCTGATTGGGCTCTAAGGTGGATTACCAATAGAACAGCAACATATGCCGAACGCATTGTTGCCTTTGCTGCAGTAGAGGGTATTTTCTTTAGTGGTTCATTTGCTGCAATATTTTGGTTAAAAAAACGTGGTTTAATGCCAGGTCTAACCTTCAGTAATGAACTGATTTCTAGAGATGAAGGGTTACACACAGATTTTGCTTGCTTGATATTTAAGTACTTGATTAATAAGCCTGATCAGAAATATGTATATTCTATCATTGATAATGCTGTGAAGATTGAACAAGAATTTTTAACAGATGCCTTGCCAATCAAACTTATTGGTATGAACTGTGATCTAATGGGGAAGTATATAGAATTTGTGGCTGACCGACTTCTCTTTGAACTCGGTTTTAAGAAACTTTATAATGTAGAAAATCCATTTGACTTTATGGAAAATATCTCATTAGAAGGGAAAACAAATTTTTTTGAAAAAAAAGTAAGTGAATATAAAAAATATGGTGTAATGAATTCAGATCAATACAGTGTTTTTACATTAGATTCAGACTTTTAGTTAATTAGTTGATGGATGGAATAGAACATGTTTTTTTTTATATAGAATATAAATACTTTAATATAAAAATAAAAATATATATCTATTATCTTTTACTATTTTACTTATCATATTTATATTTTGACTTGATGAATAATGAATTAAATACCTTACATTCTCTCTTTCCACTAATTACAAGACTACAAAATATGAGGTATGTAATTATGGACATAATAACAAAACCATAATCTTCTTTATAAAATATCAACATATCACATGATTACCAAGCAGTGCTACTATCGTCGGATGTAAACACCAAGTTTGTTTATCGCCATTGAATAAACTTTTCTATTTTATATTCACCAATGAATATAATTCAAAGAGAGAAATAAATCATTACATTAAGTTCCATGCAATATGCCGGTGATACAATATATAAGAGCCTCCGTATCCAGTCCAGTCAACCAGTATGCCAGAATCCTGTTCAGTAGTAATACGGGCTACTGTGTAATGGAGCTATCCAAGGAATCTTGTGGTGTAAGTACCTAAAAGTTATTTTATGATAAGCATGATGAAGCTTTGGACACTATATTATAATAAATAAATAAATAATGTCTCAGGTGCATTTGTGATGAAATCTAATCTTTCTAGGATGATATTAGCGATATCAGTGAGGGAGCCGAAGAGAAGAAGATAAAAGAGAAAAAAGATACTACTTCAACTAGCAAGTCTATTATTGTTAAAATGGAAAACCATATCCATTCTAATGATGAAAATGTGGCTTTGAGAAAGTTGGTTAATATAACGCCTGAGACTATATAAAAAAAAAACGTTATTGTGAAATTAATACTCAAAGTTTATTACAAATATTAGAATGGTTTGCTAACCACGATGGAACCGATGTGTTGCTGTATGAATTTGCCCACAGTGCATCATGTCAAAAAAAAACTTGTACCCCGATTTGTCTAATGTTTCGCCGGGTTCATCATCATGTAGTAGTTTCTAGACATCCACATTGTTCGGTGTTAATCTTATATTCAACCCTCTTGCATACACATGTGTCTTCATGTGTTAATGATGATTGTGGGTTGCCTGCTTGTCATAGTCTGAAAACCACCAGATCAACTATAAAGTTTCGTCTTGCCAAAAAGAAGTGTGGTTGTTAACTCAATGTTGTCTGCTGGATATATATTATTGTTAAAATTTTTAATTCGACCTATCAACAGAAGCGCATTATGATATTGATTGAAGTTTTTTTTTTTTTTTTTTTCCATAATATTTGACAAACGAACTTCTGTGAAGAAAAGACGCTTTCCTATTTCTGCAACGGAGGCCTGTCGCAGGATATTTATTGATTTGTACTAGTTAGTGATATGTTTTATTGAATGTTTTCTTCATTCCACTGACTAGTTAAATTAATATATATTTACAAACATAAGGCAATTGTGATCTGTTGTAGGTCATTTGGTGAGATGGTGTGTTAAATGGTTTCACCATAATGTGTGAGGATTCGATGAACATTGTTTTTATTTCACTGGTCGAATCAAATAGGGGCAATCACCAGTTTCAGATGCTTCACCAACAACCGGGCTCATCATCAATGGCATTACATATTGCAATCTGTGCTCCTTCCTACTTCAATATTGAAAATGATGAGGTCTTGCAAAAGTGGAATCAACTTCAAGCTTTTTGGGGGTTTGGTAAAGGTAAATATGTGGATTTTATTTTTTTTCGATGAGGTAGTGAGTAAACCATTATGGAAAACTTAGTAGATTTGACTAGTTGTTTATAATATTGTAAAATGTATATAATTAAAATAAAGTATAATTTTATGAATTTTATTCCAGGTTATTATTCGTCCAATATGTCACCTGTAGAGTTCACATCTGAAAATCCATATTGTCGTTTCAAAGTAGTTTGCTATACAAAAATTCCCAATTATCGTAATGAAGATGGTATTGTGCAAATTATAATTGGAAGGGGCCTTTCAGAAGTGGAGTAAGTAATTAATAATCATATACTTGTATAATATTCTAATAATTTTTCAGTGTTAAATATGACTAGGATCCGGGAACATTAAAAAATGTTTTTTTTATTTTTTTTTATTCTTCCAGGGCCTACAAACAGGAAGTTATTTCAGCATTGAGTCTATTATTCGGAGGTAATGAAGTTGTTGTTAATGAAATTTTTGCTGCTGAAGTACCAAACAAAACGAACTTCAGATTTTACATTCAGCAAGTTTTTCCTCATGGTAAAAGAATTTATAGATTTTATAATGTTTTCCCTAATAATAATTATCATAAAAAATGATTTCAAGTATGGTATTATGCAAACTGCTCTATATTATAATATACCTTCTAGGAGAGATTCAACGTGCATCTACCACTGACACCTTTAGTCATATGTTAAGAGCATCATACAATCCAATTTTTAAGGTAAGCCTAAGTAAGCATTATTATAGCTTGCACCAATCTATTTAATGGGATTTGATATCAGGTTGGCTTAAATAATCAAATTAGCTTAAAAGGGACATTATTAATGGAACGTTTTTTGATAGACAGGCAGGTAGATAGCCAGACAGAGACAAAAATGCCTACTTTTTCTGTTTCAGAATTTGTTTATTGAACAGATTATTCCAATGTTGACTTTAACTGAACAACAAATGAAGAAATATCTTGATACACCGCAAAGAGGTAAATGATTTTGATATGACCAATCCATCTACTTATCGTGACATAATGACAAAAGTAAAGATATTACGGGGTATTTTTTTATTGTACCTACATTTGTGGAATTAAAAATTAAAATAAATTATTTATTGTTTATAGGAATTGATCCAGCATTGTGGGAACTGGGCAAGCAAAAAAATCCTGACCCAAAGAAATTGATACCTGTTGTAAAAGTGGGATTTCAGGAATTACAGAAACAGTTCAAGTATCAAGAAGAATATGGCAATAAAATTCATAATAGTATGAAGAATATTATGGATGAAATAAGACAATTAAGTTGTATGCAGACGACAATTAAAGTTACCATTCAGAATTTTAAGTTGAAACAGACAAATATAATGCGCCGAGCTCTAAAATTGGTGTCAGCACAAGAGGTTGAAAGGAAAAAAAATCTACCACTAGAAGAAATAGAGGATCAGATTCGACTGCGATTAGAAAACTTGTATATGCAGCTGCAGGACCTCAAGGGATGTTTGAATGAACTAATGGCTCAGTCTATAAAGCCTGGTAGTTTTCCGCGAGCCCAACGGTATGGACTGGTTGTTGACAAAGTGCAGGATATATCACAATACCTAAAATGGCAGCAGGATGCACTTCAGGCTATAGTTAACATACTTAAGGAAGATATACAAGTGGTCGTTAACATAAAGAAGAACATCAGCTAAGTTTTGAGAGTTAAGGAAATTGGCTAACCGTCAACCAACTTCCCCAAACCACATTCAAACATTGGTAATTAACCCTATCATTGTTTAACACCTCCCTCCACCCTTTCAGGGAGGGTATGATGCTACACTGAATTTTTTTGGTTCGTAACCAGCAACACACATTGAACTGATGATATTTCACTCTCTCAGGGAGGGTATGATGCTACACTGATTTTTTGTTTGTAACCCGCAACACACACATTGAATTGATGATAGTCAATAAATTAAATTTTAGTCTAGTTCCTTTTTTTTTTTTTTTTTCCACATACAATAAGTGCACTCTGCCCATTAGGCAAAGTATTATAATAATTTTGCTAGATATTGATGACACTGACATTTTAACGGAAACTTGAAATAATTGACCTAGAATGTAACAACAATGTTTGTGTTGTCTTACAGGAATAATTTAGTCAAATAAGCACAAACTGTAAACTGCCAGCTTAACCAAGAAAGCCTGCCAGTGATTGGTCAATATAAAATATTCAGCATGTGAGGGTTAATATCAGAGTCAGTCGATTTTGCTCCAGCATGGAGGACACACCTACAATTTCCTCTCCATTAACATGTGGACAGAAACAACAAGAAAGAAGTGATAATAACGATACTAGTGTTGATGAAGAACCATTACCTTCATCATCCACGTCTTTACCTTTGGGACAAAAAGTTAATGAAGGGTGTGAGAGAGAAGAAGAGGTGATACAAAAAAAGGAATTTGAATTAAAAATTAGCCAAATGTTGGAAAAAGGTGGGCATGGAAGCCGGAAAATTTTCACTCGAGAAAAATTAGCCCAATACATCGAGGAAGTCAAAAATGCTAAATTGAAACTGACTACAAAGACATCTCATGAATATGATCTATTGTCTCGATATGATGTCAAAAATCTATTTGGGGATGACGTCTTAGTAACCATCGACGAAACTGAACGAAGAATGAAGCGGGGGACCAAGCGTAAACTGACCAGTGACAATCGTCATTCTACTACGGCTGTAACAACAACAGGAACAACAACAGCTGATCCTGGCCGGATGTGTCGTCGTTTCATACATCAAGGGCAATTGTATGATACGATTTATGATGCACACAGAGCAGTTTGTCACGGAGGAGAAAAAAGAACTTATTTTGAAGCAAGTAAAACTATCGCTAACGTCACTCAACAATCGGTGAAACTCTTTATTTCACTCTGCCACACATGCAATTTGAAACGACTTCCTCGACGAAAAAAGGGGGTAATACGGCCCATTGTATCGACCAGTTTTGCGGAGCGAGGACAAATGACTTAATAAATATGCAAAAAGAAGGAGGATGTGTGTATAAATATATTTTACATTATCAGGATCATTTAACAAAGTTTTCGGTTTTACGAGCTCTTCGCAGTAAACAGGCGATTGAAGTGGCACGCCACTTACTCGATATATTTGCTCTCTTGGGAGCCCCACGAATTCTGCAGAGCGATAACGGCCGTGAATTTGTGGCAGAGGTCATTCAAGAGCTAAAAAACGAAATGTGGCCCAACATGCTCCTCATTAATAGCAAACCTCGTCATCCACAGAGCCAAGGGAGCATTGAACGTGCGAATGGGGATGTAATCAAAATGCTTGGCAGTTGGATGTGTGAGAATCAAACGCGAGATTGGTCAGCTGGACTTCCCTTTGTGCAATTCACCAAAAACACAGCATATTCACGTGGAATTGGCATATCGCCTTACAAGGCAGTTTTTGGTATAGAACCGCCAATAGTTATGAAGATTCGTCTTTCGCCCTCAATATATAGCCAATTGTTCAATAACTGTCACTATGATGACAATGAAGAAGAAGAAGAAGAAGAAGAAGAAGAAGAAGAAGAAGAAGAAGAAGAAGAAGACAAAGAGGATGAAGAAAAAAGAGGCAAAGAAGCAAAGGTAAAATTCCTTAATATTTATTTGTTTTGTTTTCAGTTCAACCTTGGAAAACAAGAGTCCTCAATTAATTTCTGTATACTAAATTTATTTTTTTTTTATATAATTGCAGTATTCCCTGTCATCATCAAGTCCGCTGCTGCGTCAGATTTCTTCACCGTTGCCAGACATGGAAGAAATAATTTTTGATGAGGTTGAGGAGGTTACTGTTACTGTTGCTGCTGGTGCTACAACTGCCTCTACTTCCATATTATCCCTGCCACAAATACCGCCACCTTCATTACCCCCTATATTATCACCACCAACACCATCATCACCTGGTATTGTGCTGTCGCCTAAAGTAATAATAAATAGAAGATTATGTAATTTAGAAGATGGTAAACCTAATGATAATAATAATTCTGAAGTAAATAACGATTCATATAATTTACATATTGAAAATTTAGGAACTATTAGAAGCAAAGTTTATGAGCGTCAGATAACTAATGCCTCAAAAATGTTACAATTGTCATCGGCAAATGTAACACCTGTTAGCCTATATGATACTGTTAATGTGATAATACCTAAAGAAGATAGGGAAAACAAAACAGGAATGCGAACAATCAGTGGAATTATCATTGAAATAGACAATGAAAGAGATTTATATCGTGTAGCTACAAAATTTGGAACAATTAACCAATATCTATCAAGAAACGATTTTGATAAAACAATCGAAAGAATAATGCCAAACGAAATTAATAAGAATCAACAACTTGGGCTTCGTGAGATTGTTCGTAGACAATCAAATTACTTTCTCAGTGATAATAGGCACTTGAAACAATTAGTATGCCACTGTAAACTTTTATCTTGTTTAAATCATAGATATATTTACAAAAGAAATAATCAGAAATGTACCAAAAAATGCCGGCATAATGAAAATTTATGTAAAAACTCATAGCACCAAAAAGTAAAATGCCGTTTCGCTCGTTTTTCAATATATATATATGGTTGGTTTGGTTTAAATACTCATCAGTAAAGAATTATATTTTGTATTTGGGCTTATTATTTATTACCAGTTCACAAACTGTTATTTTGATTGATTCTGACAGAGTATAGAACACAGGTGAGGAGACTAAAAATAATCTAATGAACTCAGCCTTATTAGGTAAATGGGGTCTTTCTTGCACAGTAGGCCGAGACGTTTGTTCTCTGGCATAGAACGTACTTCTCAGCCACTATGCAAAAAAGACCCCATTTGCCTAATAAGGCAGAGTGATTTTCTTGTTGTGTTAGTTTATTTAAGTTAATTCGTTTTAACTCAAATATAAACAAATTAACTTAAACAAACATGAAAGTTGCAGGCCAAGTGCGACGTCCCCTAAAGCCTATAAAAAATTAGAGGTCATTCATACAATTAACTATAGTATTTGGAGGAGCCACTTTGCAATTTCCAAGAACACACCAGATTACATCAGCCTTCTGAATTACAAAAACGTTTCCTCTGGGGAATAGCAAATGAGTATATATGACAGGAAGGATTTTGATATTTCGAGTCAGTAACCCAAGACAGACATATGAGCTGAATAAGTATTGGTCATCATTATTTGATATTATATAACCATCAATTAGGTTATGACTGAATCTATCAAATATCTGAGACTCATATACGAGACCAACTGGCTCATAACACTTTACATACTGTGGATACCTATTTATTTGCCCACTCCTCCTGCGAGTACAACTCCATCTTTTCTTTAAGGCTCCCATGACATAAGTTTTTTCGTCCATATTCTGATTACTGGTTCCTAAAGCCATTACGCCTAAGGTTGTAGGCTCTTTCAATATTTCAGCCCTTTTATAACCAAATTTGTATAATATCAGCGAAGGTACACAGAGACCAATGGGAATTTTCTTGCCTTGTAATTTACATTTTATAGTCCTCTTTGCAGTACCTTCCCTTTCATGTAATGTCGTTGAAGAAGCATTACAAAGGTCAGGTATTTTTAACCTCTCGAATATTGAAAGAAATGGAATATTATACTCATCTTCATTAAACCACTCACAGATTTTTCGTTTCCTTTTAATTTCAAAACGGGGATGAATAAATGTCAACCTTAGATCTACTGGATACAATTTACAAACTTTTTGATCTGTTTTAAATGAAGGAAAAATTCCACATCTTTCGGCATCAGTATCCATAGTTTTTATTACTTCTTCATAAAATCTCCCAACAATATCGGAAAAGTTGGGAGGTTCTCCATTGTCGAGGGTACCATTTGCAACTGTGAACTTTGATGTAATTTGTTCTTTCCATGTAATGTAATTTTTAGGTAGCAATACTCGTATTGACGGAGACTCAATAAAGTATATCAATACTGGTACATCTTCCGGATGTATTAATTCAGCGATTGCTATGAACCCTCCTTTTTTTGTTTTTTCATTTTTTACAAGTGTATAACCGGAATATTCGATGGGAATGAAGTTTGAAAGTTTATCAACAAGCCAGTCCTTCCCAATGAGGCAATATATTTTAATATCTTTATAATTGTTCAACACGCCTAATGTAGCAGAGGCATATTCTCCACAAATGGCAGCTGATCCTCTTGCTTGACCAATTATGTAGCTGGCAAGTTTCATTTTAGGGGTATGGATTGAAATCATAATTGTAATCTTACCTAATAAAAAATATCTATATCCTTTTATAATGAATAAATAAAAAAAAAAATCCACTACCTGTTAATAGGTAGAATTAGCTATGTTATCATCAGTGCCAACCAGGCAAAGGACAACACGAGATTGAACAAATGGGAAAAAGTTTATTTAACCCTGAATGCCCCACCTGGACTTAATCGAGCCTTTATTATACTTTTAAAAACATTAAAATCGATCCGGCAGAACATCAAAGCCCCCAAAACATAAACGTATATAATAATAATTAATAATTACTTGCTGTTTTCCGTTTTTGGGGTATACGGTTGTTTTGGTTTAATAACACACATCAATAAAGCCAACTATTTAAGGTTCGATTTGCATAATAAACAGGAGCAATATCCTCCCAAAATATATATATATAAAGAAGTGTGCGACCAAGAAAATCAAAGTCATTAATCCTATAAATTAAGGTAATGGATTGGAATCAATTATTAATATTATTATTAATATTGACCGTAAGAAAAATTACTACTGTTTGTTTTGCTCATTCTATAATTCCATGGGCTCCATTATCTATTAAAACTCCATACATGACATTTATAAATGACCCATTCCATCCTACATGGCAAACAAGACATCAACAATCAAAAACAAAATTATTTAAAGAAATAGTAATGATCCCAACTGTTTATAATATTTCATTTTCAATAACATGTGGTGCATGTTATACATACTCTTATTTCTTATATCCAAAATTAACTATAAATGTAGATATAAATGAAGAAACAGAGGGACGCTTATTATACGAAACTTTTCCAGATCCTAATAAATACTATATAGGATGTAAAATATATGAATGTAAAATGACCACGGTTAAGATTAAATTAAATAACCCTTTGGAAACATTAGAGGGAAGAATAATTTGTCATTTGAATCGTGGTATTCAACATACTAAAGAAATTCTACTCTTTAAAGGAATAAGTAGAGTAGAAATACGTAAAGTAGAAAACAACCAGTGTGCACTTCCTATTAACTTAACATTGTTGAATTCTTTCATTTCAAGCCGAACTTTTAGTAAAAATGAAGATATTTGCTATATATATCCGATAGTAAGTAGTACTAGATCGTTTCTTTTCAAAGAGGAAACACCGTTATTAGTATACCAGATTAACTATACACATCAATCAAATCATGTTGGATTATCTCAAGAATTGTGTTTTAAATTCCAGTGGTTGTTTTGGGTTTTGGGTTTGGGGCATTTTTTGATACATTAGACATTGATATAGAAATAGTTTAAGTTTTTGATGGGATGTTGATGTTTATTAACATAAATTTTAGTTTAAAGTGGTTCGGGAAGTTCGTATGAAATATACTCTCCTATTTCTTCCTACTTTTTTTTTTTTTTTTTTACTTTTAACACATATAATATAATATAATTGAATAATTAATAAACTTACTGAAATTATAATTATTATTATACTCAAAACAAACAAATATTGATGCATATAGGTAATAGCATGCGAATCAATACTTTTTTTACAATTACCAATACACTGTGCTATATAGAGTGTCCCATTTAAATCTTCTCGAAGAACTTTAAGTATAGGACGAGTCTTATTATTATATGTTGTTATATTGTCAAGAATGCTATCTTGTTCATCCAATATTTTAATATTATTCTCATCGTACACAAATTTGATAACAACAGACGACATTCTATTTAAGGTATCACACTTTTCTGATAATTTATTAACATTATTCACAACCTTTATTTGTGAATGACTGTGATCCAAACATAGTGTCTTTCTTTGACCATCTATTAAAAACTTAACATAGGTATCTGCTAAGGGCGTCAGAATAAGATATTCCTCTTCGTTACCTGAGGCAGCAATTTGTAAATCATATTTCATTGATGATGATAATTTTCTGTATGGCCAGCCTTGAGGGCAACCTAGAAGAATATTGATATGGCTAAATATTACAAATCTTCCTATTAATTTACTTGTTGTGTTTTGATTCAGTCGTCTTTTCATTGGTAATTGAAATTTATTTAATATAAATAGTTGTGAAACATTCCCAAATTTTAACTCTGCATTTAACCATTTATGTTGTTCTGTATTATTATATCCTAATAATTCATTTAAATTTCTATCGTAATAAATAGATATTATAAAATTGAGGTTATTTCTTACAAACCAAAATTTAATTGAATCTTCAAATATTGTCAATCTTTTTCCATTTTCGTTGACTGCACATTCAGTATATAAATGGGGATTGTGACTAACTATTACTCGTACTGATAACAAAACAAGAAGAAATATCTTTCGTGAAATTGTATTCATTTTTTTAAAAGGTAAGAGTATTATTTCGAGGTGTCAGGGTGGTGTTGTGCGTTCTAGTGGTCTCAATGGAATTCCCCCACCCCCCTGCCTCCATCCGGGAGAGTCCCATCCTGTCAGGGTATAAATATTAAAGGACTCGAGGTTCCACACACATCAGTGTGTCCCTGCTACACCCAACAGTATGGACCATGGGGTCCCTACTATAAATCACCTCTCTAAGGGTTTAGCAAGAGATTTCTCCAGTAAAGTAAAAGGTGAGTTGCAAGTCTTTTCTGTTTTTAAGGTGCCGTGACCCTGGAAGCCATTCACAGAGATAAGATATTATTAGCCATAGTCTTGTAGTCTTTGCGATACAGAATGGTGATGATCATACATACTTCATAGGATCAATTCAAGTGTATAACTGCCGAGTTCCTTGTCCGAAACTCAGGACAGATGTGGTGGCTATAAAATGAAAAATCAGAGCAAAAGATTTTCCTAGCCATAGCTGGTTATTTATTTATTTTTTATTTTTTTTTATAGATCCAGATTCTGAAATTCAGGATACAAGGAAAAGAAGCATGTCCTTTTCCGAGTTACTGGAAACTGAAAATATGGAAAAAAAAATGACGGATGAAGATTTTAATTGGACTCCTACTTACTCTCCTCCTCTAATTTCTCTAGATCAATCTTCCTTCCTTGCCACAACACACCCACCATCTCATTCTCATTCTCCTTCTCCTCCTCCAATTAGTTATCTAGATAAATTTTCCAGTACAATTTCTATGACTTTTAAAAGTTCCCAATCCCCACCTCCTTCTCCTCCTCCTTCTCCTCCTTCTTCTCCTTCTCCTCCTCCTCCTCTTCATCCTCCTCTTCCTCCTCCTCTTCCTCCTCCTCCTTCTCCTCCTCCTCCTTCTCCTCCTCCTTCTCCTCCTCCTTCTCCCCCTCCTTCTCGTCCTTTTCCTCCTCCTTCCCATCCTCCTCCTCCTCCTCCTTCTCCTTCTCCTCATTATTCTCTAAGACTTAACCCGGCCCAGCCCCTTCAATTACCAAACAAATAATGACTAACAAACACACAACTTAGTTATTTATTTGTTTCATTTCGTTTGTAGATGACAAAAGTTCCTCAACGCCGCCCTCGTCGTCGTCATTTATGTCGACGTATCTTTCTACACACAAAAAAAATAAAAGAAGATGCCCAGAGATATGGCGAAGCAATTAAGGAACTGGAACCACCTGATAGGCTGTGTATCACTCTACCAACCGTTCTCAGGACTCCTGAAGAAAGGATTTTAAGGAGTAAGCCATGTCAAAATAAATGTAACTTTTTTTTAACCTTTGACCCTTTTGAAACGAAAGATATGCACTTTGAGTTTCAAGCCAAGCAAAGTACTATTACTTTTGCTAATGTAAGGATATATTTGGGATCATCACATGATTTTTTTGAAATTTTCAAAAGAATTTTATATATTATTCCTAATGTTAACTTAGCCAAAATATTTAAGATTATCCCATCCTATGAGGATAAAGAGGTTTTGAACCTCTCTAACAACCTTAAAGCAAATTTTTCAATCGTCATATATAAGTGTATTTTTACAAATTTTTTTAGGAAATTATTCACACCTGACATTATAAGCCAATTGGTTCATCACATTGGCTACTAGAGCTAGCTGGTGTCTTAAATAATCACTGAATGTTAATATCATCATTTGAAATTTTAGTTTAAGTTGATGTTTCACATTAATTTAGTTAAGTTATACTCCTTGGAATAGCACTGAATAATCATATCTTTTTTAATAAATATTAAAAAAATGAGTGAATTCCTCGAAAATACTGAAGAAATTGATTTTTATCTACATATAGATCCGTTATATATTGATAAGACGGAATTTCATATTTTAAAAGTTTGGGATATTATAAATAAACATAAAAATTCAAATGTAACATATAACAATATTCTAAATTTATTCTATAATAATGAATGTGAAATATTTTCAAATGAAATATATTTGAAATTAGTTAATGGTTTTTATATTCCAAAATATGATATACTGTAATACTTAATGTTATTTGAAATTTAAATTAAATTTAATGTTTATAAAAAATGTATATAAATTTATCATATTTGTTATTAATTAATCCCAATATACATGGATATTTCTCTTTTCTTTTTGAATAGCTTCTACTAATAATAATATTACATCTTTCATAAGAAACGAAGAGCTAACTTTTATATAATTTTGCTTAATAATTATTTCGAAAGGTGACCTAAAAATAGTGAGTGTTTTTTTATTCTCACTTTGGTACCAACACTTATTACAATTTCCTCTCTTTACCACAACATTTTGGAGATTAGGTAAATATAATACCCAAGAATTTAACAGCTCTTCAATTTGTTTTACTTCTGATGGTACAGCTATAATTAAGTTCTCTGATTCTTCAATATACTTTATAATATCTGTAAACTTTTGTCTTACTCTCTTTTGGTAATAAGGCTCGTCAGCCATTATGTCAAGTTTCAATAATAAATAATAATAGGAGGATTCAGCTTCCAGTCCCTCTTAAAAGACTTATGTATGTACAAAGGATCAGCAATATAAAGAAAATTATAGAATATTAAAAAAAAAATATGAAAATTGGTAACAAGAATTTGAAGAAAATACTGATGTAGTTGGCCTGGCAGAATTCAGTGTCGAGCGCCGATCATATTTGCACGATAACTTACTTTGTCTTTAAAAAATATTTTACTTCTGACATATATAGGTTCTCTGATTCTACAATATCCTTTATATTATCTTGTAAGCTTTTCTCTCTCTCTATTGTTTAGTGATAAGGATCATGTACCAATATGGCGAGTGTTTCATTCATATATCGATGTATTGAGACTTCAATAGAATTTACTAGTATCAATAAAATTAAACAGGGACACTTATCCACTAGAAATAATATTTTTGAAATAATTATTAATAATAATAATAATAATAATAATAATAATAATAATAATAATAATAATAATAATAATAATTTAGGAGGAGGAGGAGGAAATGTAATTAGTCGTCCTAGGTTGGTTTTAAAACGATCGCTGCATCAACCAAAAATTAAACAATTTAAAAAAAAAACTCAGAGATAATTACACAAAAATGTGCTGAATTATTATGTAAGGAGCCATATAATGAACTCTTAGCAATGAACCAAAAATGGCAATGTAATATTTTTTGTCCTTTTCATGAAGTTCGTGATAAATCTCGTACACCTTCAGGTAGACTTTATATTCATCCTCATCGTTTTCACTGTTATTCCACAAATTGTAATAAAAGAGTTTCAACTGAGAAACTCCTAAATTTTCTCTTAAATAAAAACCAAAAATGATTTCTTCGACATACCAGTATTTTCTTCAAATTCCGGTTATAGTTTTTATCCTTTTTTTCTATTTTTTAATTTTCTTTATATTACTGATCGTTTTTACATTCATAGTTTTTTACGTCAAAGTATTAAAGAGGGACTTGAAGCTGAAGAAATTGCATTTGAAGAAAGACGCGAATTTATTGATCTACAAGGTTGACTAAATTATAATGAATATGATAACAATAATGACATTAAAATCAATAAATGTAAGGGAATGATTTTAAAAGAAGATAGTTCTCAGTCACATGACAATCAAATTTGTCAAAAACTTGGGGGCCGTAAATGTGGACGTTATTTAGAAAAGGTCGTAATACCTATATCATCTTCTACTAGCAATATAAAATATTATTATGGAGGTGGAATCCTCAAACCAGGATGCACATACTGTCTTTGGAAACAACCAGAAGAAAAATTCTGTGACCCAGTATGGGGTTTTCTACAGTATTCATTTGAAGAAGATCGATGGAAGTGTAAATCCTACCTACCAGGTCTTTATAACGCAACTACAAATAGATTAACTGCATGTGAACCAGGAGGAACTTTGGTTAAAATTACCAATGGGCAGGATGAAGTAGTGGACCTTACTCAAATGACCCCCCAAGACTTTTTTATACCATTAAAAGAACAAGAAAAATATATATGTCGATGTTCCCCTGGATATATTTCTAATCCAGATATCTCACGTTCAGCCTGTTTCCGTGATCCTTGTCTGGTACATTTACCATCTGGTGTAATTACAGCTCCAGGTTATTCTAATGGTCTATGTAACTGCGGTCCTATGTATACTAACTTACATGACAATAAACATTTTCCGTGTACAGCGTGTCCGGATCCCCATTTTGATGAGGAAAAACAAGAATTATCTATTTGGATGAAGTGTAAGATTGATAAAAATAATATTGAAATACATAAAGGAACATATCCATTTTCAAATTTTGAAGATATTGAACGTGGATGTGCAAAGGTAATTTTAAAGGCAAAATTTGTATCCAAGACTGATTTGATTGATTACGAAAATACCGAAAAAATTTTTAATCGATTTATGAATTCACTCAATATTAAAAACAAAACTAAATAATGTTTGCATGTAACTCTGATGGTAGTATAGAAATCCCATTATCTTATTTCAAAAAATTACACTTTTATCCTCCTGCTTTACCTTTAGGAACAATTGTTCTAACCAACTATCATCATCATAATATTAATAATGTTGATAAGAATGATGATGATGTTACCTTTGAAAATAATAGTGTAGAAGACTTACAATTATTTGTACAATACTTACTCATAAAATTGAAAAGGAAATTTATTATGAAATTGGATTCCCATTCAGTCTGTGATTACTCTCCTAATATAAATAATGTTGCACAGTTCTTAGAAAATGGGAGTGGGAGTGGTAAAATTAACATTTTATTTATTAATATTCCAATTTTCTTTTTCCCTGATATTAAAAAAGATGAGCCATTACATAAACGGATATTACGAGTTGTATCTAACACTCATAAAATTACTCAGCTAGTGGAAGAATATATGTCTTCAAAATACAAATCCTCACAGAAAAAATAATGTTATATGATAACGTTACAACTTGTTTTGAAAATTATGGCATTAAATGTCTCTGTAATACAAATTTTCGAATGGATTATTTTGAACAAATGACTAAACAAAAATTCAAATTTTCCTTTTTTACAGTAGGAAATGTAACCACTTTTCTTGAAAGAATATATGGGAGAGACAATTTAAAACATCCGATATGGTCTTTGTCAGTACACACAACAACACCGGAAGAGTCCGTTATGGTTTTGAGAATCTTAAACGTGAAATTTTGTAATGGATGTAAGAAAGAAATAATAGGAGATGGTATACCTTCGTCTTACCATACTGGATCGCTAAAAATTGTTTCAAACAATCCTCCTTCAGTTCAATATTTTGATAATACAGGACGTGAGTTGTTTCAGAGTATAAGCAAAAGTAATAATTTTGTAGCAACGGCTGCCTACTATCTCTATTGTGCATTAAGTGATGATGAGTATCCCTTATGTAATTTATATGGGAAATGTTTTTGTAATGAAAATTACCGATGGAATTATATTTTATCTGTTCTGAAGAAAAGCTTCAAACCTAAGGAGATGTCACAATCAAAAATTGAAGATGCAGTTCATTTTATATATGGAGATAAACCATACTTTTTAAACATAACAAATAAGGAAAATAATCAATATCATATTGTTATATCAAATTTAAAATTTCGATGTTTCAAAGAACGAGGTTCAATGAATATTCTTTATGATCAGGAAAAATGTTGTATTCAAGTACAATTTTTAGATGTTTATGGAAACATTTTACCAACTTCTTGGTTTAAATTATTCGATGAATATTATTATATCCAAATTGGTATTCGCAAAGTTATTACTCCCATAATGTTATTAGCATTAGTAAGTCATTATTATTATTTTGTATTTAGGGATTTTGAAGTTGGCATGTATTGTTCGTTCTTCAAATGGATTAATGATGAAAATAGTGATAATATAGATTATAATTATGATACAGAGGCAAGTAACGACTACAAAGAATATGGAAATAGTGATTATGAAAGTAGTGATGAAATATTTGTTTAATAAAAAGAATATATATATATATATATTTTCAGTTTTTTTTAATTTTATTTAAAATAAATGTTTATAAAATAAATAAATAATATATAAAATGACTTTGAGTGACTTTTTGTTTGTTTTATTTTTATATAAATTATCGAATTTAACTATAAAGGGGAAAATATTATTTCTGTTTTCTTTAATTTTATCTCAAATTATAAAGTAACTATGAATATTTTAATCAAAATGTATATTTTGTTTTTTTTATTTTAAATATAAATAAAAAATTATACATAAAATTAATAATATTATATATTTAATATCTGTGATAAATAAAATTATGTTTATAAAATTAACAAAACTTAAACATCAAAAATTTTATATTATATAGAAATGTTTATAAGTTTTATTTTGCAATAAAATTTGGAAAAATATATAAATCCATAAATAATTAATTGATTCTCTTCATTTTTTTTTTTGCCTTAATTAAAAAATAACCAATACAAAATTTGGAGTTATAAATAAAATTTGATGTCTTATTTGGCAAACTATTCAAGATCTGATTTGCCTAATAAGCCAATGAATATCCCACCACCGGCTGATGGTCCACCACAGGGTCCCCACTGACCACGGGCTGGTGGTCAACCCCATTTTTTTCCACAAAATATTTTTTATGGATGAGATACCATATCTAATAAAAAAAAAGAAAAAAAAGAATGATGTGCTGTTACACTGCCCCTAGATATCATTCGGTTCCCAAGAGTTCGACTTAATCAAACCAGAAATGCTGCTCTTCAAATCAAGGGTCTTAAAATGTTGAATGCCGTTCCCAATCATATCAAAGACTGTACCTCTCCCAACTAGTTTAAGAAAAAAAATGTAAAGTGAGTATAATAAGAGTTTTGGTGAACTTTTGGGATTCCTGTGTCTGTGGGTGTGTGTGTGTGTGTGTGTGTGTGTGTGTGTGTGTGTCTTTGTGTCTTTGTGTGTGTGTGTGTGTGTCTTTGTGTGTGTGTCTTTGTGTGTGTGTGTGTGTGTGTCGTTGTGTGTGTGTGTGTCGTTGTGTGTGTGTGTGTAAGTGTTTGTGTCTTTGTGTGTGTGTGTGTAAGTGTGTGTGTCTTTGTGTCTTTGTGTGTGTGTGTCTTTGTGTGTGTGTGTGTGTGTGTCGTTGTGTGTGTGTGTGTCGTTGTGTCTTTGTGTGTGTAAGTGTGTGTGTCTTTGTGTATGTGTCTTTGTGTGTGTCTTTGTGTCTTTGTGTGTGTCTTTGTGTGTGTGTGTGTGTGTGTGTGTGTGTGTCTTTGTGTGTCTTTGTGTGTGTAAGTGTGTGTGTCTTGGTGTCTTTGTGTGTGTGTGTGTGTGTGTCTTTGTGTCTTTGTGTGTGTGTGTGTGTGTCTTTGTGTGTGTGTCGTTGTGTGTGTAAGTGTGTGTGTCGTTGTGTCTTTGTGTGTGTGTCTTTGTGTGTGTGTGTGTGTCTTTGTGTGTCTTTGTGTGTGTAAGTGTGTGTGTCTTTGTGTCTTTGTGTGTGTGTGTGTGTGTGTGTGTGTGTGGGTCTTTGTGTGTCTTTGTGTGTGTAAGTGTGTGTGTCTTGGTGTCTTTGTGTGTGTGTGTGTGTGTGTCTTTGTGTCTTTGTGTGTGTGTGTGTGTGGGTCTTTGTGTGTCTTTGTGTGTGTAAGTGCATGTGTCTTGGTGTCTTTGTGTGTGTGTGTGTGTGTGTCTTTGTGTCTTTGTGTGTGTGGGTGTGTGTGTGTGTCGTTGTGTGTGTGTGTGTCTTTGTGTGTGTCTTTGTGTGTGTGTGTGTGTTTGTGTGTGTACGTGTATGTGTCTTGGTGTCTTTGTGTGTGTAAGTGTGTGTGTCTTTGTGTCTTTGTGTGTGTGTGTGTGTCTTTGTGTGTGTGTGTGTGTGTCTTTGTGAGTGTGTGTGTGTGTGTCTTTGTGTGCGTCTTTGTGTCTTTGTGTGTGTCTTTGTGTGTGTGTGTGTGTGTCTTTGTGTGTGTCTTTGTGTTTGTGTGTCTTTGTGTGTGTGTGTGTGTGTGTGTCTTTGTGTGTGTGTGTGTGTCTTTGTGTGTGTCTTTGTGTGTGTACTCACCTAGTTGTACTCACCTAGTTGTGTTTGCGGGGGTTGAGCTCTGGCTCTTTGGTCCCGCCTCTCAACCGTCAATCAACAGGTGTACAGATTCCTGAGCCTATCGGGCTCTGTCATATCTACACTTGAAACTGTGTATGGAGTCAGCCTCCACCACATCACTTCCTAATGCATTCCATTTGTCAACCACTCTGACACTAAAAAAGTTCTTTCTAATATCTCTGTGGCTCATTTGGGCACTCAGTTTCCACCTGTGTCCCCTAGTACGTGTGCCCCTTGTGTTAAATAGACTGTCTTTATCTACCCTATCAATCCCCTTCAGAATCTTGAATGTGGTGATCATGTCCCCCCTAACTCTTCTGTCTTCCAGCGAAGTGAGGTTTAATTCCCGTAGTCTCTCCTCGTAGCTCATACCTCTCAGCTCGTGTACTAGTCTGGTGGCAAACCTTTGAACCTTTTCCAGTTTAGTCTTATC
>NC_091183.1:12585961-12655961 GCF_040958095.1 Procambarus clarkii
GTGAGTTTGTGTGTGTATATGTTTTTGTATAAAAAAAGATGAATAAAAAGGATAAACTTTCAATTAACATACAAATCGAACATATAAATAATGAGAAGTTTAACATTAAAAAAAACCTTGGATTATATTATTTTCCCCTGAGATTTAATCTAACAAGACAATTATTTATAGCTGATAAATTATATTATAATAATAATATCGATGATTCTCATATTACTTTTACTTATCCAAACAATCTTAGCAGAAGTCAATTAATATATCATAAAATTTATGACATGTCAGGACTAACTGCTGGTAATAAATTTGTCTGGTATGAAAGATTTTTCACGCAAATTCATAATCAAAATATTGTATATGAAGACGATGATCAGGATTTTTCACTTTCAGTTTATTCTAGAACTCATTCCCCTTTTAAATTAGAAAAAACCAAAATGATACTTTTTATCAACGAGGTTGTGTATTTAATGTTGTTTCTTTTAGATGGGGTAAGAGATATTACCCAAAGTTTAAAACAAAGTTCATTAAGGGAGTATATTATTAATAATTGTATAAATTATCAAAAAGCATTAAAAGCAAATAAAAAAACTCTTAAAACTATTGATATGTACATTTGTATTGATGATGTAATTAAATATGATGAGCTTATCATTGATCATCTTATTAGATATTTTGAAAAAGATAAAAATTGGTCAGAAAGAAAACATATATCATTATCCACTGCATGGCATATGCATTGTGAGTTATTGCAAAAATTTACTACGATTAAAGAAAATAAAAAGATTATATCAATACCAAGACTTGCAAAATTTAATTTACAACTTTTACCCGATTATCAAATAACTAAAGTGATAGCTTATCTTCCACACCAAACCATACATAAAAAAATTTGGCATAATCAGTACAAAAATTATTATATTTATAACAATGGTATTATTATTAAAAAGAGGAAGGCGTTGGATGAGATGGAGGAGGGAGGTTTGGAGGATGTGGAGGATGAAGCGGATCAGGCGTTGGAAGATCAAGTGGATCAAGAGATGGAGGAGGTAGTGGAAGAGATTGATGATGATGGAGAGGAAGAGGAGGAATATATTTGTTCAACATACCATGGTGCACGGCTTCGGGCTGAGAGAATATGATGGAGTCTGGTGGGATGATCGGTGATCATGAGTCTACCACAAAGACACACACACACACATACACATTCTGACACACACACACACACACACACACACACAAAGACACACACACACACACACACACACACACACACACACACACACACACACACATTCTGACACACACACACACACACACACATTCTGACACACACACACACACATTCTGACACACACACACACATTCTGACACACACACACACAAAGACACACACACACACAAAGACACACACACACACACATTCTGACACACAAAACGCGTTCTCACACAGGAATCACACACACACACACACACACACACACACACACACACACACACACACACACACACACACACACACACACACACACACACACACACACACACACACACACACACACACACACACACACACACACACACACACATACACACACACATTCTGACACACAAAACGCATTCTCACACAGGAATCACACACACACACACACACACACATACACACACACATTCTGACACACAAAACGCATTCTCACACAGGAATCACACACACACACACACACACACACACACACACACACACAAAGACACACACACACACAAAGGCACACACACACACACACAAAGGCACACACACACACACAAAGACACACACACACACACAAAGACACACACACACACAAAGACACAAAGACACACACACACTTACACACACACACAAAGACACAAAGACACACACACTTACACACACAAAGACACACACACTTACACACACAAAGACACACACACACACACAAAGACACACTTACACACACACACACTTACACACACAAAGACACACACAAAGACACACACACACACACACAAAGACACACACACACACACACACAAAGACACACACAAAGACACACACACACAAAGACACACACACACACACACACATATTCTGACACACAAAACGCATTCTCACACAGGAACTACACACACACACACACACACACACACACACACACATACACACACACACACACACACACACACACACACACACACACACACACACACACACACACACATATTCTGACACAGGAATCATACACACACACACACACATATTCTGACACATAAAACGTATTCTCACACAGGAATCACACACACATTCTCACAAACACACACCAAAACACATATACACACACACACACACACTCATTCTTACACACACACACACATACACACACACACACACACACACACACACACACACAAAGACACACACACACACACACACACACTAGTGAAAATCCTCTCGTTGGCTCCGCCCACTTCACCCGTGATTGGTGCTCCATCAAGCCAATCACAGCAGACCGGCGGCACAGTTACCACGACTCACATACCAAACACTTAATTGTTTTAAAACAGTAAAATTAACTCTTTTTTAATACTTATTTAAAAAAGAAAGAATAGCTCATGACAGAATTGATGATAAAAGAAATTGACCATGGTCTTCAGCCTTTTATTCACATCACCCAAAGTTTGGTTGATGAAAATAAATCTTTTTTAAATACAAATAAGTATCTGACAGATTTGACAGAAAACATTAAATTGTCAAATCTTCATCACCCAGCCAAATCTTTTATTAATTCTATCAATGAAAACCTAAATTTTAAATTCCAAAATGATTTTAATAAAATTATGAAAAATATTTTGCATGGTGATGTAGAATCCCCTATTCTAAATATTATAAAAAACAAAGCTCTTAAACAACATATGTTTAAAAAATACCCATTTAAACTCTATGAAGAACACATTAACAATGTAAATAAACTTGCCCAAGATCTTGGGTTTGAAAACGAAACTCAATTTCTTGAATATTTAGAAAGTAATCCTTCACCAACTGATTCCAAATTAACTAAAATTTTTAACACTATGACCAAATGGGCTGGTAAACATAAAAGTTTGATATTGAAATCTGCGATATTATTAGGTGTAGGTGTTGCCTTTCTTGAATATTTGAACAAATACAATCGGAAGAACAGTGGTTGTTTTAGATACCATGTTGGAAAAGGACATTCCCTAAAAAAAGAAGTATATTTGACCAGATTTTGTAAATTCCCTATCAATCGGGTTGATTATAATAACTATGACATACTAAATGATAATACTCATCCATTGTTCAATAAAAAAGTCTGGAACTGTCAATTTGATATTCCAAATTCTGCAGAAACCCAAAACATATTAAATTTGGGCTGTAAGGGAATATGTTGTCCCCATAACTACAATTATCTTTCACAATTTGTCCAGGGTTATGAACCTATTTCTAATTTAGAAAATAAAGAAATATTTTATATATATAAATGTGAACAGGGAACAATTTTAAGAAATATTGCCGAAATTTTAGGAGATGGTATTGGTGAAGTGATTCAAGGCATTGGGCAATCTGATATATGGCAATTTATATTGAAATAAATTAAAAATATTGGCTGGGTTATACTTTTAATTTTATTATTAATAATAATGTTAGGCCCATTGATAATGGTGATCAAATAGCGACATATGAGTGCACTAATGGGTGGTGTGGTGTATGGTGCATTGGTGTAATAATATACAATATTTACTCACTGAGCTTAATTGCAAAGAAAATGTTTAACTACCATTGCAACATTCATTAACATATTTCATAAATAATTCTCGAGGTAACTCACCATATTCATATGCAAAGTATATGAAGGATATACCCCAGGGGACCTCTGTTATATGTCCATCAATATTTCGTAAAATTTTCCATGATTTTAAATTTTCTTTTTCCTTTTCTAAAAAGGAAATTTTATATAGAACTTCAACACTGTAATGGGAATAAATTTCTGATGATTGTGGTAGCGGTGGTTGTGGTGGTGGTGGTGGTGGTGGTGGTAGTGGTGGTGGCGGTGGTGGTGGTGGTAATTGATAAAAATATTTTGAAGGAAAATCATAAACGTAACATGAAGAAGGTGGAATTACATAAATTGAATGTGGCACTGAAGTCATATAATAAGGTACAATCATATATTGAGTTGTTTGTAATGGTATTTGTGGAATGGTTGGTTGATAATAATAATCATTTCGATGACACCCATATTCTTCACCACCACCACCACCACCACCACTATTCCAACTTTCAGCATCACCATTTACTCCAGCTTCCACCATGATTCCTCTCAGTATTCTGGTAAATGAATCCTCAAATTTCTTTATTATATTGATCAATATTAAAAAAATAAATAAATACTCTTAACATTTTCATAATGAAAACTGTTACTGTCTCTGATATTGCAATTGCAACTTACATAGTACATCGTATATCACAACGAAAAACAATGGAGATTCTTCAACAAAGAAATGGAAGTAAGTATTTTAAAAATATTATCATTAAGAATATACCATGGAAAAATATTCCTCCCAATTTCCCAAAAGCTTTCTTAGATGAAAATCCTAACGACTTTGAAGTTAAATTCACAACGCTAGGTTGTAACATGCTAAAATGTTATTATGATGTAAAAACTGCTTGTCAGCCCGGATCTGGATCAGCTATTTTAATAAACGAACGTGAATATGCCTGTAGTGAAGCATGTTATGCTGTTCATAATGAGGTCATTGAATTTCTTCAAGAAAGATTTGGTAATGATTTAAAATCTATTCTAAACAATACAGAAACAGACAATCATTATTTCTCGAAACCTCTTCCCGTTGAAACTTGGTCGATTAATGTCAAGGAATCTAACGAAAATTATTGTGGTGTACAGTTGTCTGCACTTAAAACATTGGCACTAAGACCTTCAAGTCGATGGAGTCCTTCTAATGAAAACGATTTACAATCTTATCAAAAGAACCCCATTGCCTATGCCAAGAATACAAATACATATCAACTGAGAAAAGCTGTTGCTGGCTTAATCGATGCTCCACCATTGACATGGAATATTCAGCAACAGAATATAAACTTTAACTCAATCTATTGTAAATTCTTTCATAAATACTACGATAGCCAGTCAGATCAATGCCATAGTCATGTCCACCGCCAGATATTAGGTTTTATATTTGGCAATCAAGTTATCAACCAATTAACCGATGGTGAATTAGTGGACTTACTTAATCCAACATCAGGAATGAGTATGATTCTTATGGATAAATTGAACAAACAAAATTATATGGATGTTGACAGAGGTTATATTGAAACAGTTGTTCCACAGTCAATACTCGAAAAAGAACAATTTGTTGACGAAGCGGATATAGTAGTATCCTCCGAAAATGTATCATTTATTGAAGAGTATACTACTACTACTACTAATTTCATAGATGTTATAATAACACGTTTAGAATCTGAGTTTTCCGATTTATTATCATTAATAAAAGATGAGGCTATTACTATAACCGAAATTGAAGTTACAACTCGAGTGCCTAAGATAATTTCAAGACTGTTAAAATATTTTTCCGAAAACATTCTCCATGATGCTCTTCAAGAATTATTATCTGTAATTATGGTAGAAGCTTCATCTCAACAAATGATTATTCAACTTTTGGCGATGATCATTCGATCATCTATGGTTGAAATAAGCATTCAATTTTCAATACGGCTTTTATCCGTTTTATCTTCGTCTTTACCCCTTGTTTTATCTGTGGGATTAGTGTTGTTACCATTAGAATTATATTTATCAATAGGTAATATTGGTGGGTACAATAATGAAATAACTCATGCTGCATTAGAAAACCTTCGCCATAAAATAATTAATCAATTGTTAGAACAAGATATAAACTTTGGACAATATATTAAATTGGGGCCTCCACAGTCTATAACCACACCACAAATAACACCAGATATGATATATTTATCTGCCATATATGAAATAATACGCATTTATCCCCAATGTATAAACATAATTGGTATGGATGGAACTACCACAAATTCTTTAGAAGAGAACAAGATGATTTTAAGCCTGCTTAGTCAGTTTGATGTAAACAGCCTTGGTCAAGCAATTACTCACAAGATTAATTCTAAAACCTATGATAGAGATTCTAAAGTGGTAGATATGAGTAATTATATCATTAATGAAGCTAAATATAAACATTATCCCATTCAAACTGCAGATTTGGAATTACAAGAAGTAGAAAATTTAATTTCAAATTCTAAAAGGGATATATTAATTTTATGTTTAGCTTTGATATTTTTAATTGTCAGTCTGTTCCTCTTTCTCTTCAAGAAGCAACTTTATTCTTTTTATACACTAAGCATAAGTAATTGTTTTTATATATATTGGTCTCTTTCTACAGCTTGGTTAAATTAAAATCCATAATAAATATTAAATGAGTGTGTGTGTGTGTGTTTGTGTGTGTCTGTGTATGTGTGTGCATCCGGTGGTATTCTGAGGCCCCCAAAATAACAACTTGGACCATTTTTATATAAAGAGCTTCACACCAACAGAGAGATCAGACAAGACTCAATTCGTCTCGTTGATAGAGCCGGTGCCTGTCTGGGTGTACGTCTTTATGCTGGGTCCAGTCCCATTCCCTTTTTTAATTCAACTAACTCCAAAGGTTTTAATGAGTAAATGTCCTCCATTGTACAAGGTGAATACATGCTTGTCATATGTAGCAAAGACCTCGATCCCCTTCACATATTAAACATATGGAATGGTACCCGTATGGATAGTTCCCTTCCCAAAATTAGCATGGCATTGTTCACTCTGAACAAAATCGACCCAGATGAGTTTCCCTTAACTCAATCTACCCCAGACCTTTCCCCCCCCCCCCAAAAAAAAAAACACCAACATCAAAAAGACATCATCAGATGATAATGATCTTAACCCACCCTTCAAGAAAAGAAAGAAAAATGCCATCAGAAGTAGGTTTGGAATGGTGAACCGAGACGATGAAGATTCATCTGAAGATTCATCTGAAGATTCATCTGAAGATTCATCTGTAGATTCATCTGAAGTTTCCTCCTCGGAATCCTCTGACGAGGGGTTCCTCTCATTGATCAAGTAAGTAATGACATTTCCCATAAATATTGGTATTGGCGTTATGGTGTGTTAACTCAATGGCTCCCTGAAATCCATTGGGCCAAATATTATATACAGTATCGGATAACATAATACTCGCCGGAGCTTCGAGACCTGAGCTCTTCGTCGCTGGCCACTAGATTGTCCTCAAAGAATAAAAAGGATGTGATAGCTCCTTACTCCCTCAGTCTACCTCGTAGTTCACGCCCAGTGACAACATGTGTTTAAATCCTTGAAGAAATCCATTCAGTATAGTGAGTGAAGTCGTATTCTCGTCGTTCCTTCTTAAGGGTTATAGTATTAATTTTTTTTTTGTTATTTTTTTTTTGTGTGTTACGAATAAATAATAAGAATAAAGACTTAGACCCATCGGTGAAAACAGAAACGGAGCGGGAGAGAGAAGAAAAGTGCACGAGGAAAAGGCGTTTTAGAACCGTAGCAGGGGTAAAAGCTTTAGTGATACGGGTCAAGGATGTACAAAACCGCGGAAGAGGGACCCTCCACGTGGACAAAGAAGGAACAACACGAGGAGAAACATCAGAAATACGAACGGAAAGAGAATCCTGTAGGCGAGATAACCGGACAGAAAGAGGGAGGTGGTGAAGAGGAACAAGAACCGCAGGAGGGGTAAAAGTTAAAGCACGACAGAGGCGAGAGGAAGGATGTTGCAAGGACCGCGCCAGATAGCGAAGACAGTAGCGATCACGGCGGTCCTGGAGAGACAGGAAGCCAGTGTCAACATACAAGCTAAGGATGGGAGTCGAACGAAAGGCACCAGAACTGAGGCGCAACCCAGTATGGTGCAAAGCATCAAGACAGCGAAGAGTAGAAGGAGAAGCAGACGAGTAAGCAGGGCAACCATAATCGAGCTTAGACAGGACGAGAGAGGAATGTAAAGCAAGGAGAGTGCGCCTATCTCCCCCCCCAAGAAGTATGGGACAAGACCCAAAGGAGGGTAAGGGCCTTAGAGCACTCAACACGGAGGTAAGAGATATGGGGAGACCAAGACAAACGAATGTCAAGGAATAACCCCAAAAGCTTCGCGGAATCTTTGTATTCAAGGGGATGACCATAAAGTGACAAAGAGGTACGAAGAACAACCCGTTTCCGCGTAAAAGTCATGGCACAAGTCTTAGAAGTAGAGAACTTGAAGCCATGATCTGTGGCCCAAGACGACACGGCATCAATTGCAAGTTGAAGCCGGCGTTGAAGGAGAGGCGAATCATCACCCTGACAACAAAGGGTAAGATCATCGACATAGAGAGCGGAGAAGACACGAGAAGGAAGAGAGGAAAGAAGACCATTGAGGGCAACCAGAAAAAGAGTAGTGCTCAGAACACTACCCTGGGGCACACCTTCGTATTGCTGAAAAGAGGGAGAGAGAGCGGTACCAAGGCGCATCCGAAAGGAACGACGAGAGAGGAAGCTGCGGAGAAAGAGAGGGAGATGACCACGAAGGCCAAAAGAATGAAGTTGAGATAGGATATGATAACGCCAAGTGGTGTCGTAAGCCTTTTCCAGGCCAAAAAAGACGGCAACAACGGAGGTCTTCGCAGCAAAAGCAGTACGAATATAGACCTCCAAGTTCACCAGGACATCTGTCGTGCTGCAGCACTTGCGGAAACCAAATTGAGAAGGGGAGAGGAGGTGATGGTGTTCCAGGAACCACATCAGACGAACGTTAATCATACGTTCAAAGAGTTTGCAGACACAACTTGTGAGAGCAATAGGGCGAAAGTCCTTAGGGGAAGTACCCAGAGACCCCGGTTTGCGAACAGGGAGGACAACGGCATCGAGCCAGTCCTCAGGGACTGACGACGACTCCCAGATCCGATTATACAGACTCAATGAATACTGAGACGTGCTCGGAGGGAGATGGCGAAGCATCTCATAATGAATACCATCGGAGCTTGCCGCCGTAGAACCGCAGAGGGCCAAGGCAGAACGAAGTTCAGAGAGAAAGAAGGGATCATTATAGGTAAGCTGAAGATGAGTGCAGAAATCTAAAGGACGAGGCTCAAGGACAGGTTTACGAAGAAGGAAAGATTGGGGAAGATGAAGACCAGAGCTAACAGAAGAAAAGTGGGAACCCAGTTCGGAAGCGACCTGCAACGGGTCCGCCACAAGAGTATCATGGAGGTGAAGGACCGGTGAAATATCGGGAACGAACTTACCCGCTATCATGCGGATATGCTTCCAGATCTGGGCCAGAGGGGTTTCGGACGTAATTGTTGAGACATAAGATGCCCAACATTCACGTTTATCCGTACGGATGGCCCTACGGGCCACCACACTCGCTTTCCGAAAGAAAAGAAAAGAATCGGTCGTCTGCCTACGGCGGTGCCTCTTCCGGGCTGCACGCTTATAGCGGACAGCCCGAGCAGAGTCCGCATTCCACCAGGGAACGCACTTCCGTGGACCCCGAGAGGAAGAGCGAGGAATAGAGCGGAGGGCAGCATTGAAGACAGTGTCATGAAAAAGGAGGAGAGCGCGAGAGAGAGGCAGAAGGGAGAGGTCAGAGAGAGCAGCACTGAGGATAAATAGGGTCCAGTCTGCCTTAGCAAACTGCCACCTAGGAAAAGAGAGGGAAGGGCGAAAAGAGAAAAAGGAAACAAGGATGGGGAAATGATCACTTCCATGGAGGTCATCAAGAACCTGCCACGTGAAATCTAAGTAAAGAGAAGAAGAGCAGAGAGAAAGATCAAGACAAGAAAGGGTGCGAGTCCGAGAGTCCAAATGAGTGGGCTCATCAGAATTCAGAAGAGACAGGGAAGAAGAGAGGAGAAACGGCTCAAGGAGGCGACCCCGGGTATTCGTCAGAACGTCACCCCAAAGAGAATGACGACAATTGAAGTCACCCAGCAAGAGCACAGGCTCCGGCAAGGAGTCTAGGAGGTGTTTCAAATCAGGAAGAGAGAGCGGGACACTTGGGGGGAGATAAATGGAACAAACTGTGTACCATTTCCCCACAAAGATACGAGCAGCAGAACAATGGAGAGGCGAAGGAAAAAGTAAAGGAACAAAGGGAACATCAGCACGAATCAAGAGAGCAGAAGAATTAGAAGCCCCAGCAATGGCTGGGGGGGGGGGAGAGAAAGGAATAGCCACGAAAACGACCAGGACGAGCACCAAGCATTGGCTCCTGGAGACAGACACAATGGGGCGAAAACCGCGAAATCAGAAGTTGGAGTTCGAGGAAATTGGCGTAATAACCTCGAACGTTCCATTGAAGAATGGACAACGACGAGAAGAGAAAGGACAAAAACAGAGAACAAGGAAGAAACAAAGGCGAAAGAGCAACAGAGCACTTTAAAGAATATCAGGGTCGGGATCAGGGTCAGCAAAGTCAGGGTTACGGGGCATGGGTAAACTGAGCAAAGACGGAGGGAAGGAAACGGGAGAACAGATCAGAGGTGGGCGGGCGGGGTCCGGAGGAGGAGGAGGAAGAGGAGGAGACAACGGAGAGGAGCAGTCAAGGACAGCAGCAGGAAGAGGGGGAGTAGAAAGAGGGGAGCGCACCCCAGCAGGAGCAGCAACCGAAAGGGAAGCATGGGACAAAGAAACCTCCATAGCAGGAACAGGGGGCGCAATCACTGAAATGGGAGGGGAAGGAGCAACAGAGCCAGAAGTAGGAGCTGAGGAAGAAAGCGAAGCCTTCTTACCCGCCGGGGAAGAGGAAGGAGAGGAGCCAGGCTTACGCTTCTGACTTAAAGAGACCGGTGTCCCAGCAACTACGTACCGGGCAACGGATTCCAGTGTCTCAACAGGAGAAGCCGAACGAGAGCACACACGACGGCCGTTAGGAGAGCGATGGACATCCGCCCGCACCGACAGGCGGTGGGGAGAGCCGATAGATGGAGGAAGAGGATGGGAAGGAGGATCGGAGGGGGACGAGGAAGAAGACACAGGAGACATGACAGACTGGGTTGAAAGAAGGGGAACCCCAGACAGAGGACCAGGAGGGGGACCCCTTGGGAGAGAACTCAAAGGAACAGAGGAGGGGGCAGTGGGCGTATCAGGGTCCAAGGCCCGGAAACGGTTGAGAGTCTGAGGAAGGTGGGAAGGACGAGGAGAGGAAGAGCACAACACGCGAGCATAAGAGATGTTAGTATAAGGCGGGAGCCGGCGAACCTGGCGCCTCGCCTCAGGAAAAGGTAAACGCTCCCGGTGCTTCAGGTTAAGGACGGCCGCCTCAAGCTTGTAATGGACACAGGCACGGGAGAAGGTAGGATGGGCCTCACCGCAGTTGAGGCAGTGAGCTTGGGGAGAAGTGCACTCCGACTTAGAGTGACCTTCACTCCCACACAAAGGACAGAGAGAGACAGTCCCAGAGCAGCGGAGGGACCAATGCCCAAACCTCCAGCACTTGTTACAAAGTCGAGGAGAAGGAATATACTCCTGGACAGAGCACCTAGCACCAGCAAGAATGACAGAGGATGGAAGGGTCCTACCATCAAAGGTGATCTTCACAACGCGAAGGGGTTGACGGCGACGACCATGAGGGGGACGAGTAAACGAGTCAACCTGGAGGACAGAATGGCCTTGGGCATCAAGGATATGCCGAATATCATCGTGGCAATCCTGCAGATTCCGAACACCGGTTGCAACATGGGGAGGGAGGAGAATAGTGCCAACACTGGCATTCATCTGAACGTTCTTGGAGACCCGAACAGGGATCTCGCAAAGGCAAGATAAGGCAGCCAAGCGGGAAGCCGCATCCTGAGAAGGAGCAGCAACGACACGTGTACCGAGACGAGTGGGGTTGAAAGTAACAGACGCATCCACGGAATCTACAAGATGCCGATGGAGGGAGAAATCATCAGGAGGCGCAGAACCAAGAGGGAGGAGATCAAAGTATTTGGCCCATGAAGCAGGACCAAACAAGGCCTGATACGCATCAGCACGGGAAGGAATCGAGCGAGTGCGGTTGGGGCGCGAACGGCGTTGAGAACCCCTAGAGAGAGAGTGGTCAAAAGGCGCAGTAGTCACAACGAAAGACTTAGCCACACCAGGGGACGAAGTGGTCACCACCGGGGGCTGGAGGCTCGACCCAACCACAGAGGAGGGAGGGGAGCTGGGGGAAGAAGTCAGGACGGTCAAAGGAGGAGCAAGGTCGGGGCCCAACGCAGCGGGAGCTACAGAGCCTGGTCTTCCAATACAGGCCGACTCGGGGGCTTGGTCGCCCACCCCACGAGCCTGAGAGGGTACAACGGAAACATGCAACGACATAGAGACGAAAAGTGACACATTCATCCACGAATGTGCCCCCATACCCACCATGGAGCCACAATTAGAGGCAGGACACCCAACAGGAAGCTATCGCCGATTATGCCGGGGCCCCCTAGGGGTGCGTCGTGAGTATACGCCCCACAAACGCCACCTTAAGAACCGTCAGTCCGTCGAGATCGGGTTCAGCGACGAAAGGGGGATTGACAATAAAAGGTTCCCCTCGCTCGAGACGTTGGGTACTACAGTTCTACGGGTGCAAGAGTATGCCTCCTCAAGCACCCGGGCGTCAAAATAGAAGTCCAAAGAAATAATAAAAAACAAGCAAAAGGTCGGCAGGAAACGTCAAGCAGATAGGAGAAGAGGGGGGAGAAAAACGAAACATAAGGAAAAGGAAAAGCGATCCGGCACAATTGGAGAAGACAGCAGCAGGAGTGCAAGGCCAGAAAAGGACAGAGGACTGCCCAACGGAGCATCACACTCCGGCAGCCGTCCACCAAGCCCCCTCACGACGCCAACGGGCTGGATGGGGAGGGGGAGACATACCACAATGTAGAGCTTACTTAGATGATATTGTAATTTTTCACAATAATTGGGAGGACTATATGAAGGGTTTGGCTAAACTATTAAAATGCTTTAAGGAGGCTAATTTAACTGTAAACTTACACAAATGTATTTTTGTGAGAGCTAGTATTTCTTACTTAGGGTATGAAGTGGGAAATGGAAAGGTCTTACCACTCAAAAATAAAAAAATGATATATTAGAGTATCCAGTGTTGACTAGTATTACGGTGCCCTCTCCTATTTCTTTCGTTTGCCTGCTTTAAGAGTCATATCAGCTCTCCCTACTGATTCTCTGAGATACAGGGAGTCTGTTGGTATATGTGGCGACCAGATCGGAAATTTACATAATAAGTTGTAGGTAAGGGGATAGCGTCGCTCTGATATAAATGAAAGATTACCCCCTACCTGCAGATATGCCGTTTTGTAAAGGTCGCTAGCCGATTGCGGATTGGCCGACTTAGGTTGCGGGCGACCAATCAGAGTCCGCCGTGATGTCACTGAGTGCCCCGGGCGGCGCCAACGTCAGAACTGGTCTGACTACGAAGGGGAGAGGATGTTTCTCGGTCAGCTCTCAAGGATTTGAGGCTTTACAAGCCTTTCTCAGTGGATTAGAGCTAGCCATCGCAGCCCACCATCGTTATTGGAGGCCCTGCACTTCTGGGAAGCAAGAAGAAGCCAAGTTCATTGAGCAGAGGAGTGCCAAACTTGGAAAATTAGTCGGCGACGACGCTGGGCGGCGCCGCTGGACGCTGAGGGTCTGGAAGGTGTGGCAGGTAGGCTTAGCTGTGACCGTGTCACGTTTACTGAGGGTTTTGGAGGGACGACACCGTTCCTAGGGCAAGGAGCAACGCCTTGTGGAAGGGACGAGTGTGTGCTTATAGTGACTAGCTCAGTGCCCACTGGTGAACCAGTATTGGGATAGCTGAATCTTTGGGATTGGATCGGCGATGACGCGAAGGCTTCACGACACCTGAGGACCTGTGGAACGTTCCTGGATCGTCAAGGATCGACTCAGGAAGCATGGGAACCTCACATAATCGAGGGACAGGCGTCGTGTGCCAGGCATGTAAAGGTAGATCATTTTTCCTCCCACTGCCCCTTGTGTGAGTAGGCTAGATAGGCCATGATAGTTAAATATATATGTTGCAGTATAGCATTAATACTTTAGTAGTAGAATAGGCTGCAGGGCAATTTGTGTCCAGGACTGTTGGAGAGGACAGTGTGTGTGGACGGCAGGACAGTTGAAGAGGAGGTGCCGACGTGGCGAAGAGGCCCTTCTGTGAAAGAGTGTGTGACTCCTGTCAATCTGCCCAGTTGAAGGAGTGGTTGGAGGTCGTGAAAGAAGAGTTGCTGACGATCTCCAGATTTATTATCCTTATTTTCATTTCATGTATTGCTTGTGATTGTATGTGTGATCACGTAATTTGTGTGAGTAAATTCACACATTTTATCATTGTGTTTAAGTGTGCCTCCATTATAACATTCTCTATGAGCATACACGAGGGTTATCATAGTACCACCTAGGGAACATCACGTTCTCAATAGAAGTTCTTATTGCCTGGAGAGTGGTAAAGCAGCACAGTCTTATATAAAAGTGTACCCTAGGCCATCCGACCAGTATCACGGCCGAAAGAGTAGCGACACTGTGGCAACAAGCAGTATAGAATGTACCCACTGAACTGCATTGCTGGGGTGCAGATATACTAACCCAGCTGGCGACCTTGTTAAGAAGAAGATAGGGAAGGCCGGTGGGAAAGGAATTCCTGCAACTTTTTTGTCTGGCAGGCAAGACTCAAAGGATGTTACTGTTAAAAGGTAAGCCTGAGTCTTCCTTCACTTCTCCATGGGTCTAGGCCGGAACTGTTAACAGCAGTTTCCCCGTGGTTGACTGAAGGGCTCCCAGGGTGAATCAGTGGCACCCCCTTTCAGTGGTGGGAGCAAAGACCTGCTGTGGTGGGCATTGCTGGTCCTCTCCTGTGGGACCAAGGAGACTTCGGTGAATCCCGGGAGTCAGAGGGGCTGAGTATTCTGCCTTCTGAACCCCTAGCAGCCAATTGCTAGCAGAGCCCCAGCCCACCCCCTATGACAAGAACTGGCGACCTTGCCAGGATGCGTTAATCAAGACAGTGTTGCCAGGGTACTAATACAGTGTTGCCAGTGAAACTGTTACCCAACCAGCTAAGGGACTGAAATGGTGAAATTAGTACCTACTAACTTGTCTGTGCTGTCGTGCCTGATAACATAGAGATGGAGGAGGATAAAGTAAAGAAATTTATGGAGACGAGGGATGAGAAAATTTTGGAGGAGTGTACCAAAGCCCAGCTCCAACACGTGGCAGGCCACTTGGGGATCCGATTGAGGACGACTTAGGTGGCGGAGCGCAGGCTAGAAATAATGGCACAATTCACAGCTTGAGAAGTGACAACAGGGGAAGAGCCGTCCCAAGAAAGGGCCGTCCCAAGGTGAACCGTCCCAACTAGAGCCATCCCAAGCACCTACCAGTGTGGGGAGGACTCACAGTGAACGTGGGAACAGTGGAGGGTCGAGCTGTAGTAAGAGGAGCCTGCAACTGGAAGTAATGAAGATGCAACTGGAAGCCCAGCTGCGACGAGAGGAGAGAGAAGCGCAAATGCAGTGAGAGGAGCGCGAGCATGAAACTAGGCTGCAGGTAGAGGAACTTGAAGCTCGGCTGCAGCGAGAGGAGCGTGAAGCTCGGCTGTGGCGAGAAGAAGGAGAGAGACAACTGCGACTAGAGGAGATAAAGGCAAAGAAAGAAGTCGAATTGCGTAGCGTTGAGCGTGGGCTGCTATCACTACCTGCACGGCGGGATGACCTCAAGATAAGGGAACGTGACTTACCTACGTTCGAACCTCAAGAAGCTGAGGCGTTCTTTGAACACTTCGAATGGATAGCGACTCTGAAGGAGTGGCCGGAAGATGATTGGGCTGCTCTGGTTAGGGCAGGCTGACCGGTGAGGCCCGGGAAGCCTACAACATGATGGACCTAGAGGAGTGTACTAGTTATGACGCGATTAAGAATGCGATGCTCCACTCATTCCGGGTGACTCCGGAGAAGTACCGGAAGCGGTTCAGAGAGTGTACGAGAGCGTTGGGAAAGTCTTATGCCAAGACCGCCAGGGATATGGAACGGAAATTCCTACGATGGTTGAAGGCGGAGGAAGCGGAGTTGCCAGATGAGATCAAACGACTGAGAGTGATGGAGAAGTTTATGTCAGTGCTCCATCCTGAGTTGCGAGTAAGGGTGAGAGAAGCAGGTATTAAGAACCTGAAGGCTGCAGCGGACCAAGCCGACATGCTGGAGGAGGCACTACATCTCAGGAGGGAAGGGCCGCCAAGACACTCGCCTTACCCCAGGTCGGGATGGAACTTTAGGAGTTTAGGAGGAACGAGGACGGGTGGGGACTCTCCCAAGAGTAGTGTGCCCAATGAAGTAACTCGGTACAAGAGCTCAAGGGACGCAGGGAGGAAACCCCATGCTGTGAGCAGTGGACCTAGCTCGGGAGCGAGTGCTGCTGCCCGGAAACCGACGACGGGGAGTCCTAGGAGGACCCAGGGAACCTCTACCGTTGGTGCTACCAGGGTGACTGGTAGAGGGTCGCCCAGGAGAGGCGGTCGGTGTTACAACTGTGGGGGACGAGGACACTTTGCAAGGGAGTGCGGTCGCCCCAGGCACGGTGAGAACGTGGCTTTCGCGAGGATAGGAAGCGAAGAAGCCAACGATAACTCAGGTGATATGCCGGTGATGAAGGAGAAGAGGATTCACCCCTTTGTGTGTATGGGGACAGTGAAGATAAGAGGAGCTGATCCTGTGCCAGCAAGGACACTGAGGGACACGGGATCCGACTTCACCCTTGTTAGTGAATCCCTCTTCCTCGAGGACTACAGAAGTTCCAGTACAGGGGAAGTCCTAATAAAAACGTTGGGGGGGACAAGTGAGGATGCCCCTTCATAAGGTGACTCTTAATTCAGACTATGATTGTCAGACTCTCGTGGTAGGGGTCTGTGCTTCACTTCCCAGGATGGAAGCTCAGGTGATCCTAGGGAATGACTCCTGTGGGGGATGTGTTCTCCCGAATTTGATTAAGGGTGAGGAGTGTATAGAGTCCTATCGACAGAGCAGCACGACGGACGCCCGCAGTCGCGCAACGGAAATTGCGAGAGTGGCATTTCCGGTATACGCAGTGACGTCGGGACGGGGCGTCAGGGAAGATGTTGTGAGCGGATCTAGTCACACTGAGGAGAACATGCAGGGTGACCTGAGGCTCGATCATTTATTCCGAGAGGTGGTGGCCAGAGGACTGGCGACAGGCGAGGAAGGGTCGGATAGGAGTATCCAAGTTACTCTCACCAGTCCTCTAGGTATTGACAGCGCCCGTCTAGGTGAGTTGCAAAAGGAAGAGTTTCCGGAGTTGGTACGGGAGGCGAAGGGAGGTCTGGCCGGACCCGAGTCACCGACTCAATTCTTCATGAAGAAGGGAATGCTAATGAGGCATTGGAGACCGGTTAGGGAAGAAGCGGGTGATGATATGCTGAGAGTGAGGCGTCAGGTGGTGGTGCCAGCGCAGTACAGAGGCGCGGTGCTAAAGCTTGCACACTCAATAGGTCCTGCAGGTCACTTGGGAGTAACCAAGACCTTAAGCCGGCTTCGGGAACATTTTTATTGGCCAGGCATGGACGCGGATGTAAGAAGAATATGCAAGACGTGTTTCCCGTGTCAGAGGGCGGGGAAGAACGTCCCTGCCATCCCGAAAGCGCCTTTTGTTCCAGTTCCTGCGTTTTGCCAGGCGTTTGAACGCCTAATAATCGACGTTGTGGGACCACTACCCAGGACAAGAAGGGGAAATAATTACTTATTGACCATCATGTGTGCTTCGATGAGATTTCCAGAGGCGATCCCAGTGCAGAAGGTGACAACGAGATGTGTCATGGGACACCTTCAGCGGTTTTTTGCTTGGGTAGGTGTGCCCAACGAAATCCAGTCCGACTGCGGGAGTATTTTCCAGTCGAAATGGTTTAGGCAGGCTGTTGCAAGCTGGGAAATAGCCCAACTATGATCGTCACCTTATAGACCGCAATCGCAGGGAGCGATTGAGAGGTTTCACTCCACTCTGAAGACCATTTTAAGAGTGTATTGTGCAGAAAAGGGAGCAGAATGGGATGAGACTGTCTATCCAGCCCTGTTTGCAATCAGAGATGCTATAGCTGAGTCTCTGGGATTCACTCCATTCCAACTAGTGTTTGGGCACGAAGTAAGGAGCCAGTTATTGATGCTGAAGGAGCAGTTGACGGCGGAGAAGACGTTAGGGACAGTGGAAGAGTATATGCAGAGATTCCATGAACGATTGAAAACGGCGAAGGAATTGGCTGCTGATCACCTGAAGACAGCGCAAGAGAAGATGTCGATCTGGTACGACAAGAAGGCTGTCCCAAGGGAGTTCGAGGCAGGAGCCAGAGTGATGATGTTGCTACCTGGGAGAGGTAGAGTGACGGAATCAGGCTTTGGTGTTCCATACTCGGTTGTTCGGCGTGTAGGTCCTGTAAGTTATGAGATCAGCAAGCCGAATCGCCCCCGAAAGACACAGGTATGTCATATCTGTTGGAAATTTCCAACACTAATAAACTACTATTGTATTATAATAAATCATTATTATTATATACTAACTACAGTAGTCACTAAATTTACTAACTGTAGTGTCAACATAAACTAACCATTGCATCTGCGTATTAATGCTAGAATTCTCACGAAATAGAGCAGCAAACATTGCGTCAGATAATGTCTAGTTAAACACATTTATTACCAATGTGTTAGAGAATTGAATGTGGTTCTCTAAAATCATCAGTATTCCGTGTGATAATTATTTACGGATAACATAACTCCCAATAATCTTAAATCGAGAGTTATTAGTTACAATTGTTATCAAGTAATAGTTTTTCTGTCACGCGCGAATGCCATGGAGAAGAATAAAATCTTCTCCATTTTCCATTTAACACCATAAAACGAGAATACGATAATATTTAAACCCCTATAATTGCAACCCAGTCCTCATTAACGTATTTCATCCATAATCGCGCGAAAAGGTATTATTCGTGATTAATAATTTCTGTAAGTAAGTAAGTAAGTAATTATCAAAAGAAAGCACCAAACCGGGAAGGCTATGTAGCACCATCAAATACGCAAAATAATCAGAGGGCGCTAAATATCACAAAGGACGCCAATACGAGAACAAAAACGCATAAGGCGAATGATATCAAAAGTATCCGAGTCACCAAGAATTCCAAGTCACCAAGACCCATCGGTGAAGACAGAAACGGAGCGGGAGTGAGAAGAAAAGTGCTCGAGGAAAAGGCGTTTTAGAACCGTAGGAGGGGTAAAAGCTTTAGTGATACGGGTCAAGGATGTACAAAACCGCGGAAGAGGGACCCTCCACGGGGGCAAAGAAGGAACAACACGAGGAGAAACATCAGAAATACGAACGGAAAGAGAATCCTGTAGGCGAGATAACCGGACAGAAAGAGGGAGGTGGTGAAGAGGAACAGGAACCGCAGGAGGGGTAAAAGTTAAAGCACGACAGAGGCGAGAGGAAGGATGTTGCATGGACCGCGCAAGATAGCGAAGACAGTAGCGATCACGGCGGTCCTGGAGAGACAGGAAGCCAGTGTCAACATACAAGCTAAGGATGGGAGTCGAACGAAAGGCACCAGAACTGAGGCGCAACCCAGTATGGTGCAAAGCATCAAGACGGCGAAGAGTAGAAGGAGAAGCAGACGAGTAAGCAGGGCAACCATAATCGAGCTTAGACAGGACGAGAGAGGAATGTAAAGCAAGGAGAGTGCGCCTATCTGCCCCCCAAGAAGTATGGGACAAGACCCGAAGGAGGGTAAGGGCCTTAGAGCACTCAACACGGAGGTAAGAGATATGGAGAGACCAAGACAAACGAGTGTCAAGGAATAACCCCAAAAGCTTCGCGGAATCTTTGTATTCAAGGGGATGACCATAAAGTGACAAAGAGGAACGAAAAACAACCCGTTTCTGCGTAAAAGTCATGGCACAAGTCTTAGAAGTAGAGAACTTGAAGCCATGATCTGTGGCCCAAGACGACAAGGCATCAATTGCAAGTTGAAGCCGGCGTTGAAGGAGAGGCGAATCATCACCCTGACAACAAAGGGTAAGATCATCGACATAGAGGGCGGAGAAGACACGAGAAGGAAGAGAGGAAAGAAGACCATTGAGGGCAACCAGAAGAGCAGTGCTCAGAACACTACCCTGGGGCACACCTTCGTATTGCTGAAAAGAGGGAGAGAGAGCGGTACCAAGGCGCACCCGAAAGGAACGACGAGAGAGGAAACTGCGGAGAAAGAGAGGGAGATGACCACGAAGGCCAAAAGAATGAAGTTGAGATAGGATATGATAACGCCAAGTGGTGTCGTAAGCCTTTTCCAGGTCAAAAAGGACGGCAACAACGGAGGTCTTCGCAGCAAAAGCAGTACGAATATAGACCTCCAAGTTCACCAGGACATCTGTCGTGCTGCGGCACTTGCGGAAACCAAATTGAGAAGGGGAGAGGAGGTGATGGTGTTCCAGGAACCACATCAGACGAACGTTAACCAACGTTCAAAGAGTTTGCAGACACAACTTGTGAGAGCAATAGGGCGAAAGTCCTTGGGGGAAGTTCCCAGAGACCCTGGTTTGCGAACAGGGAGGACAACGGCATCGAGCCAGTCCTCAGGGACTGACGACGACTCGCAGATCCGATTATACAGACTCAGTAAATACTGAGACGTGCTCGGAGGGAGATGGCGAAGCATCTCATAATGAATACCATCGGAGCCCGCCGCCGTAGAACCGCAGAGGGCCAGGGCAGAACGAAGTTCAGAGAGAGAGAAGGGATCATTATTGGGAAGCTGAAGATGAGTGCAGAAATCTAAAAGACGAGACTCAAAGACAGGTTTACGAAGAAGGAAAGATTGGGGAAGATGAAGACCAGAGCTAACAGAAGAAAAGTGGGAACCCAGTTCGGAAGCGACCTGCAACGGGTCCGCCACAAGAGTATCATGGAGGTGAAGGACCGGTGAAACATCAGGAACGAACTTACCCGCTATCTTGCGGATACGCTTCCAGATCTGGGCCAGAAGGGTTTCGGACGTAATTGTTGAGACATAAGATGCCCAACATTCACGTTTAGCCGTACGGATGGCCCTAGGGGCGACCGCACTTGCTTTCCGAAAGAAAAGAAAAGAATTGGTCGTCTGCCTACGGCGGTGCCTCTTCCAGGCTGCACGCTTACAGCGGACAGCCCGAGCAGAGTCCACATTCCACCAGGGAACGCACTTCCGTGGACCCCGAGAAGAAGAGCGAGGAATAGAGCGGAGGGCAGCATTGAAGACAGTGTCATGAAAAAGGAGGAGAGCGCGAGAGAGAGGCAGAAGGGAGAGGTCAGAGAGAGCAGCACTGAGGGTAAATAGGGTCCAGTCTGCCTTAGCAAACTGCCACCTAGGGAAAGAGAGGGAAGGGCGAAAAGAGAAAAAGGAAACAAGGATGGGGAAATGATCACTTCCATGGAGGTCATCAAGAACCTGCCACGTGAAATCTAAGTAAAGAGAAGAAGAGCAGAGAGAAAGATCAAGACAAGAAAGGGTGCGAGTCCGAGAGTCCAAATGAGTGGGCTCACCAGAATTCAGAAGAGACAGGGAAGAAGAGAGGAGAAACGGCTCAAGGAGGCGACCCTGGGTATTCGTCAGAACGTCACCCCAAAGAGAATGACGACAATTGAAGTCACCCAGAGTCAACAGAGAACAAGGAAGAAACAAAGGCGAAAGAGCAACAGAGCACGTTAAAGAATATCAGGGTCAACGTCAGGGTTAGGGGGCATGGGTAAACTGAGCAAAGACAGAGGGAAGGAAACGGGAGAACAGATCATCATGTCCGGAGGAGGAGGAGGAAGAGGAGGAGACAACGGAGAGGAGCAGTCAAGGACAGCAGCAGGAAGAGGGGGAGTAGAAAGAGGGGAGCGCACCCCAGCAAGAGCAGCAACCGAAAGGGAAGCAGGGGCCAAAGAAACCTCCATAGCAGGAACAGGGGGCGCAATCACTGAAACGGGAGGGGAAGGAGCAACAGAGCCAGAAGTAGGAGCTGAGGAAGAAAGCGAAGCCTTCTTACCCGCCGGGGAAGAGGAAAGAGAGGAGCCAGGCTTACGCTTCTGACTTAAAGAGACTGGTGTCCCAGCAACTACGTACCGGGCAACGGATTCCAGTGTCTCAACAGGAGAAGCTGAACGAGAGCACACACGACGGCCGTTAGGAGAGCGATGGACATCCGCCCACACCGACAGGCGATGGGGAGAGCCGATAGATGGAGGAAGAGGATGGGAAGGAGGATCGGAGGGGGACGAGGAAGAAGACACAGGAGACATGACAGACCGGGTTGAAAGAAGGGGAACCCCAGACAGAGGACCAGGAGGGGGACCCCTTGGGACAGAACACAAAGGGAAAGAGGAGGGGGCAGTGGGCGTATCAGGGTCCAAGGCCCGGAAACGGTTGAGAGTCTGAGGAAGGGGGGAAGGACGAGGAGAGGAAGAGCGCAACACGCGAGCGTAAGAGATGTTAGTATAAGGCGGGAGCCGGCGAACCTGGCGCCTCGCCTCAGGAAAAGATAAACGCTCCTGGTGCTTCAGGTTAAGGACGGCTGCCTCAAGCTTGTAATGGACACAGGCACGGGAGAAGGTAGGATGGGCCTCAGCGCAGTTGAGGCAGCGAACTTGGGGAGAAGTGCACTCCGACTTAGAGTGACCTTCACTCCCACACAAAGGACAGAGAGAGACAGTCCCAGAGCAGCCGAGGGCACCATGCCCAAACCTCCAGCACTTGTTACAAAGTCGAGGAGAAGGAATATACTCCTGGACAGAGCACCTAGCACCAGCAAGAATGACAGAGGATGGAAGGGTCCTACCATCAAAGGTGATCTTCACAACGCGAAGGGGTTGACGGCGACGACCACGAGGGGGACGAGTAAACGAGTCAACCTAGAGGACAGAATGGCCTTGGGCATCAAGGATATGCCGAATATCATCGTGGCAATCCTGCAGATTCCGAACACCGGTTGCAACATGGGGTGGGAGGAGAATAGTGCCAACACTGGCATTCATCTGAACGTTCTTGGAGACCCGAACAGGGATCTCGCCAAGGCAAGATAAGGCAGCCAAGCGGGAAGCCGCATCCTGAGAAGGAGCAGCAACGACACGTGTACCGAGACGAGTGGGGTTGAAAGTAACAGACGCATCCACGGAATCTACAAGATGCTGATGGAGGGAGAAATCGTCAGGAGGCGCAGAATCAAGAGGGAGGAGATCAAAGTATTTGGCCCATGAAGCAGGACCAAACAAGGCCTGATACGCATCAGCACGGGAAGGAATCGATCGAGTGCGGTTGGGGCGCGAACGGCGTTGAGAACCCCTAGAGAGAGAGGGGTCAAAAGGCGCAGTAGTCACAACGAAAGACTTAGCCACACCTGGGGACGAAGTGGTCACCACCGGGGGCTGGAGGCTCGACCCAACCACAGAGGAGGGAGGGAAGCTGGGGGAAGAAGTCAGGACGGTCAAAGGAGGAGCAAGGTCGGGGCCCAACGCAGCGGGAGCTACAGAGCCTGAACTTCCAATACAGGCCGACTCGGGGGCTTGGTCGCCCACCCCACGAGCCTGAGAGGGTACAACGGAAACATTCAACGACATAGAGACGAAAAGTGATAAATTCATCCACGAATGTGCCCCCATACCCACCATGGAGCCACAATTAGAGGCAGGACACCCAACAGGAAGCTATCGCCGATCATGCCGGGGCCCCCTAGGGGTGCGTCGTGAGTATACGCCCCACAAACGCCACCTTAAGAACTGTCAGTCCGTCGAGATCGGGTTCAGCGACGAAAGGGGGATTGACAATAAAAGGTTCCCCTCGCTCGAAACGTTGGGTACTACAGTTCTACGGGTGCAAGAGTATGCCTCCTCAAGCACCCGGGCGTCAAAATAGAAGAAGTCCAAAGAAATAATCCAAAACAAGCAAAAGGTCGGCAGGAAACGACAAGCAGATAGGAGAAGAGGGGGGAGAAAAACTAAACATAAGGAAAACAAAAAGCGATCCGGCACAATTGGAGAAGACAGCAGCAGGAGTGCAAGGCCAGAAAAGGACAGAGGACTGCCCAACGGAGCACCATACTCCGGCAGCCGTCCACCAAGCCCCCTCACGACGCCAACGGGCCGGATGGGGGGGGGGGTAATAATTTCTGTAATGAATGCGAGACGCGGGTTGGGGGGAAGCGACGACGCTATTGTAGAGCGAGCGTGCCTGGACAGCGGACGAGAGAGAAGGGTCCTGGCGTCAAGAGTAGCGAGACACGTGGCGATTGGGAGTTATCAGCAAGAATTACACTGATACCCAACTAATAGTGAATAATTATTCTTCCACGTGCTCCATAGTGCTCGGACAACCAATAACTCGTCTATAATTAAAAGTCAAAACCCACAAATACGTGTACAACGCCGTGAAAGTTTGGGACTGGCAGACGCGATATCGGCAGACTTCAGTAGTAACTACGCTCACGTTAAGTATAGTTTCTTTCTTGATGCATCATTTAAGATTGTATACTTGTGAGTAGTCTGTCATTACATAGTGAGACGACCCCATATCCAACGTTAGTACCACATTGGTGTTTTCTTCTATTTTCATGAATATTGAGATTAAAAGTAGCCTATTCCAATGCTACTTAATATTCTTTAAATTTCAGCTCGTATGTGAGGAGTCAACGAGTCGTTAACATCATTCGTGTTATTCACCTCTAATGATCACGAGGACGAATCACAAACGATGTCATAGAATTCGTCTTAAAGCTAAGACTTTTCGTACACATTTAATTCTTCTAATTTGATCATTATACAAATTTCCAAGATTATTATATTGAATATTCTTACCATATATGATGACTGGAAATTTATGTGTTTACTTAGATGGTTGCTCCGTAATTTAATAATCATTAATATTCACAATTAGAGTTCACATATTTGACTCTATAGTATTTCAGAACATAATATTATTTACTCAACAATGAACTGGTGACGAACCACACTAGTTCCTAGACGTATATGAAGTTCTAGCAATACCCCCCCAATGTAGGTGTTTGAGGCTCTGACTTTAGTTAATTAATCATACAGTCCATTCTTTATTTTAAGTGATTATTCTTTCTAATACTTATCCATAGACACTGGTTCTTCAGTGTTTTTCTAATGATCACTTTTATAGTTTCCCTCTTTTCTCAAAAGTGGGTGGTCCTTCGTTATTAAATTAAATAAGTAAATAATTGAATAATTGAGTCAAGCCCCAGATATCACACAATATCAACCATTTGAAGCCATACTTCCCAGAGGAGCAAGAGAATGCGAGAGTGAAGGGAGTAACACAGTCGCAAGAAGGGAAATTGATTCTGTGTATGGAGATGAGCCAAGTGTTGCCAGCAGAGGAAGGAAAGTGGGCCCGTACCGATGGTACGCGCCTGTCAAATACAGAAAGTTTGATACATCTAGAGGAGAGGCTGCGTCATCTGGATAAAGGGAAAAGGAGAGATCTAGTGACCCTGATAAGAAAGAACAAGTCACTCTTTACAGATGTGCCCCGATGGCACAAGAGTGTGGTGCACTAGGTGGACGTGTGCGGAGGAAAGCCAATCAAGCAGAGTGCTTATCGGGTGAGTCCTGAGAAGAGGAAGATTATGCGACAGGAGGTGGAATTTCTGCCAGCGAATGATCTCGCTGAGCCCAGCAACGGTGAGTGGAGCTCGCTCTGTGTGCTGGTCAAGAAGAGTGATGGATCATATCCGTCACTAATGGTTGCCTGAATAAAATAACGTTTGTTTGACTAAATTAACGTTTGGCTTACTAAATTACCGCATGCTTGAAAAAATAAACGCTTGTCTGACTATATTAACGCTTGCATGACAAAATTACGGCATGCCTGCCAATAACATGCTTGCTTGACAAAATTAACGCTTGCCTGATTAAATTAACGCTTCCCTGACTAAATTAATGCTTGCCGGAGTGAATTAAGGCTTGGCTGATTATATTTACGCTTAGCTGACTAAATTTACGCTTGTCTGTTTAAATTTATGCGTATCTGTCTTAATTACCGTTTGCCTTGCTAAATTTACACGTGTATGAACTAATTAGCGAATGCCTGGCTAAATTTACGCTTGTCCGGGTAAAATTACGCTAGCTTGGAAACATTTACGATAGCCTGATTAAATTTACGCTTGCCTGACAAAATATAAACTTGATTGATAGAATTTACGCTTTCCTGATAAAATTTATGCATGCCTGACTAAAGTAACACTTTTCGGAATAAATTACGCTTGCCTGACTAAATTAATGCTTTTTTGAATAAATTAACGCTTGCCTGACTAAATTAATGCTTCTCTGAATAAATTAACGCTTGCCTGAGTAAATTAACGCTTGCCTGACGAAATTATTACTTGAATTACTAAATTATTATTTGCATGACTAAACTATTACTTGACTGTCTAAATTATTACATGCTGGACTAAATTATTACTTGCCTTATTAATTCAATTATTTCTTGCCTGACTAAATTAACTTTTGCCTGACTAAATTTACGCTGGCCTGACTAAATTTACGCTTGCTTGACTAAACTTACGCTTGCCTGACTAAATTAACGCTTGCCTGACAAAATTTAAGAGTGACTGAATAAATTTGCGCGTTCTTGACTAAATTGACGCATGCTTGGCTAATTTTACGGTTTTCTTGCTAAATTTTCACTTGCATGCCTATATTTACGCTTGCCTGACTAGGTTTAGGCTTGCCTGACTATATTTACGCTTGCATGACTACATTTATACTTGCCTGACTACAATTACTCTTGCCTGACTATATTTACGGTTGGCTGCCAAATATACACTTGCCTTACTAGAATGACGCTTGCCTGACTAAATTGACGCTTGACTGACTAGATTAACTCTTGCCTGACTAAAATAACGCCTGCCTGACTAAGTTAACCCTAGCGTGACTAAATATTTACATGCATGACAAAAGTATTACTTGCCTGAATAAATTATTTCTGTACTGACTAAATTATTACTTACCTGACTAAATTATTACTGACCCGACTAAATTATTATGTGCCGAACTAAATAAAATCTTAGATGACTAAAATTTCGCTTGCCTGACTAAAATTTCGTTTCCCTGGGTAAATTTACACTTGCCTGGCTAAATTTCCGCTAGCTTAGGTAAATGTAAGCTTGCCTGACTACATTTAATCTTGCCTGACAACATTTACTCCTGCATGACTATATTTGCGCTTGGCTGACAAAATATACGCTTGCCTTACTAGATTAACGCTTGCCTGAATAGATTACCGCAACCTGACCAGATTATTGCTTGCCTGACTACATTTAAGTTGGCCTGACTTCATTTACGCTTTCCTGACTACATTTACGCCTACCTGACTAAATTTATGCGTGCAGACTAAATTTTTGTGTCTGATTAAATATACGCCTGCATGACTAAATTAACGGCCACCTGACTAAATTATCCTATGCCTGGCTAAATATATGCTTTCCTGGTTAAATTTACGTATGTCTGACTATATTTACACTTGCCTGATTAAATTTACGCTTGCCTGATTATATTTAGGCTTTCCTGGCTAAGTTTATGCGTGTCTGATTACATTTACGCGTACCTAACATATATATATTGTTTGCTTGGCTAAATATACGCGTGCCTGATTTAATTAGCGTTTCGCTAAACAAATTGACGCTTGCCAAGCTTAAATTATGCTGGCCTTGAAAAATTTACGCTTGCCTGATTATTTTAACGCTTGCCTGACTCTATTATCGCTTGCCTAACTAAACTATTGGTTGCCAAATTAAAATAACACTTGTCTTGATAAATTCTCGCGTGCTTGACTAAATTTACGCTTGCCTAACTACATTTACGCGTGTCTGACTAAATTTACGGGTGTTTGAATTAATTTACGCGTACCTGACTAAATTTACATGTGCCTGAATAACTTTACGCGTGTCCGAACAAATTATTGCATGACTGATTAAATTGACTTTTGCTTTGCTAAATCTACGGAGGCCGGGCTAAATTTAAGCTTGCCTGACTAAATTACCGCTTGTCTAACAAAATGAACGCTTGCCTAGCTAATATTACGCTTCTCTGGCTGAATTTCCACTTGCCTGACTAAATTCACGCTTGCTTTGTTAAATTTAGTCTTGCCTGATTAAATTTATGCTTGCCTGAATTAATTTACGCTTGCCATTTTATATTTACGCTTGCCTGACTAAATTTATTCGTGGGTGATTATATTTATGCGTACCTGACTTAAAAAGTGTTTGCCTGACTAAATTTACACGCTCCATACTTAATTATTATTTGCCTGACAACATATACGCTTGCCTGAATAAATTTACGCTTCACTGACTAAACTAACATTTTACTGACTAGATTAACGCTTGCTTGACAAGATTTACGCTTGCATGACTAAATTATGCTTGCCTGACTAGATTAACGCTTGCCTGACTAAATTAACGTTTGCCGGAGTAAATTAACGCTTACCTGCGTAAATTAACGCCTGCCTAACTAAATTAACGCTTGCCTGAATAAATTATTACTTGCCTGACTAAATTATTACTTGCCTGACTAAATTATTACTTGCCTAACTAAATTATTACCTGCCTGACTTAACTGATAGTTAGAATAAATACTTGCCTGATTAAATTATTACTTGCTTGACTAAACATATAGTTGCTTTAATAAATTAATACTTGCCTGAGTAAATTAATATTTGCCTGACGAAAATATTACTTGACTGACAAAAATAATACGTGCATGATTAAATAATTACTTGCCTGACTAAATAAATACTTGGCTGAATAAATAATTACTTGCCTGACTAATCTAAGGCTTGCCTGACTAAATTAATGCTTACCTGACAAATGCTTGCCAGACTAAATTGATGCTTGCCTGACTAAAGTAAAGCTTACATGACTAAATTATTATTTGGCATACAAAATTTACACTTACCTGAATATATTACCGCTTGACTGACAAAATTAACGCTCACCTGACGATATTAAACCTTGCCTGACTAAATTTTTCGTTTGCCTGACTTAATTATTGTCTAGCTGACTAAAATTCTTACATGACTAAAATAACGCCTGACTGACTACATTTACGCTTGCCTGAGTATATTTACGATGCCCTGACTACATTTACACTTGCCTGACTACATTTACGCTTGCTTCATTACATTTACTCTTGCCTGACTATATTTACGCTTGCCTTACTAGATTTACCCTTACCTAACTATATTTCCTTTTGCCTGACTACGTTTACGCTTGCCTGACTACATTTACTCTTGCCTGAGAAAATTTACGACGGCCTGACTATATTTACGCTTCCCTGAGTAAATTTACGATAGTCTGACTAGTCTTACGCTTACCTGACTAAATTTATGCTTTCCTCATTTCATTTATGCTTGCGTGACTAAAATTACGTTTTCCTGACTACATTTACGCTAGCCTGACTATATTTACGAAAGCTTAACTACATTTTCGCCTATATGACTACATTTACACTCACATGACTACATTTAAGCTTGCCTGACTAAATTTACTCTTGCCTGAGTAAATTTACGATGGCCTGAATACATTTACGCTTGCTAAACTACATTTACTCTTCCCTAACCATATTTAAGCTTGCCTGACTACATTTACGCTTGCCTGACTACATGTACGCTTTGCTCACTACATTTATGATTGCCTGACAAAAATTACGCTTGCTTGACTACATTTACGCTTGCTTGATTATTTTTACGATGGTCTGACTACATTTACGCTTGCCTGAATTCATTTATGTTTGCCTGACTAAATTTACGCTTGCCTGACTAAATTTAAGATTGCCTGACTACATTTACGCTTGCCTTGCTACATTTACGCTTGCCTGAGGATATTTACGATGTCATGACTACATTTACCCTTGCCTGACTATATTTACGCTTGCCTTGTGTGACGGAGTTCCCCCCTTATAATTCTCCCACGCCTGCAGTAAGAGTCATGTCTACTTTTCCCGAGCGTTCTCTACGTCGCAGGCTACAATTTGATATATGGGAGAGAGTGAAGTGTTCTCGGAGAGCCGAGAAATTTGTGAAATAGTAATATTTTGGCCTGTGGTTTAGGCCCTTTAGGGAGCCAAGATGGCGCTTGCCTCCCTATTCTCCCGCCAAAACCGTGTGACGTCAGTGGCACCGGATTGGTCACCGACAGCAATGTGGCACCGGGAGCCAATGAAAACCTCCCGTGGCAAAAGTGACGTCACGAAGGAAGGGGGTCTGGCCCGCGAGCCGGGCTGGCGCCATCAGTCAGACACGACACATCATAGAGGTCGGACGTGCGACGGTTGGTCCTGTCAGTTGGACAGTTGTTTCCCGCTCCCGTGGATTTACGCGTCACCTGAAGTCCGCCAGTACTCTGAGAAGTCTTCCCTAGTTCATGTGTTGAACCAGAAGAGGGAATTGACGGTTATTTGAGCAACAAGTGCTCCAGTCAGGTGCTGTGCAAGAAGCAGTGAAGCCGTGCAGTGACGTATGTGACGTCTGTGGCAATTCACCAGTTCGTGACAGCGTAGTGGCAGACAGAGCCACTGGGTAGCTGAGGAAGAGAGGACTATTTGGGGAAACCGGACGACTGTAGCTGAGACGTAGGCGACAGCCGTTGCTGGGAGAAGACGACGGCCAGGAGACCGACTCCAACCTTCAAGAAGTCAAGAAGGAGTACGGACCTGCAGTGAGGAGGCACGGAGACGACGCGCTAAACGGTGGGACGACGTGAGGCTCTGGTAGGACTCGACGACGTGTGTGTGGGGGCGTTCCCGACACGAGGACCAGGAGCTACATCTCGACTCTCATCGGAGGATAGGGTGAAGTAGGTGTTTCTAGTTCCCTCCCCATTCCCCTTTAGTTAGCTATGTTATTCAGCTGTATTATATAGCCTGAGGATTTTGTATGTCGTGAGCAAGTCTCACCCATGTCACGATAAAGCACCAGTGTGCTAGACAGTACTATCAAGAGTACTTGTAATATTCATGTTGATTATTGGTGTGTACAGGCACCAGGAACAAGTGATAAATTTACTGTGTTGTGTATATCTTTCTATAGGTTTTGATATGAACATATAGTGGTAAATTATATTTAATATTATGCCAGTATTTGAAAGTTAGGCTGTGTGCCCAGAAATCATTTATTTTCCATGTTTTGATATTTGATGTATCTACATTATATATGCTATGTTCATGCAGTGATTATTCATTTGTGAGTACAGTGAATTATTGCGTTATCGCCCACGAGAGAAAGTACTGAAAACTCCAGTGTTAATAGTTTATAATATATTGTTGAGTGAAGAACAATGTAAAGCCATTACAGTGAGTCATTATAGCATTGATTGTAGAAAAGACTGCTTGAGCCTGAGTACAGTGTAACTGAGTAATACGGTTTATTTGTGCCAATATCGAGTGTGCGAGTTTCTAGAAATATTGGAGAATTTAAAGAAACAGCGCGCGTGAATCTAGAAAACAAGCAAAGCTTTCGCCCGGAGAGGCCAGGCGATCAGCTGTTCTTGACACTTGATGAGGAGGGGAGGTGTTGCCACCTAGTGATCGCATACTATTCGTGGGAATTACCGGCCGTGTCAGGATCAGTTGATTTATTTGTTATTGTTTGGCCTTGTGACATCTTTCATACATTTTAAGTAAAATACAAAATTACCTTTGTGTTTTTATCATTCCCTCCATTGATCTTGTGGCTACATTATACTGAAAGCATTGAGTGATAACAATAAGTACCTGCCTGATTCCTGATCTTTTGAGTGTGACCTTGCCAAGGCTACCACTAATTCCACCAGTCCACTGATGGTGTTACTGGCCACCTAAAACACCAGTTGGCGACCTTGTGGTTAACCGTAGAGCCCGATTGTTGGGGAGGGCACACGACAGTCAAGTGAACGAGTCGTGTTCCCACTCTTTCCTAATTAGAGGCCGTTAAGATTGACTGGGAGACTCTCCTGGCGTGCAGTGGCGCCGTGAGGATCGAGTGAAGACCCGCAGGGCTACGGTGAGTGACCTTGAGCATAACTACTGCTCACCCCAGAGGAAGAATAGAGAGGTGAAACCCCAACATTGGCGACCTTGCCAGGATTTCGATCGAAGTAAAGGTTGCAGTGGTGGTACTTGGCAGTGGTGTTAGAGATCAGGTGCAGGTTAACACTCGTAGCACAAGATGGAGGATGATAATGTAGCGAGGTTTATTGACTCTAAAGACGAACAGGTGCTGGAAGGGTGCACCAAGGCACAGTTACAGGCAATAGCGGATCATTTCGGAATAAAGCTGAAATCTGCCAGAGTGGCAGAAAGAAGACTAGAGATAATGGCTCAGCTCAGGGCTCGAGACGAAGCTTTGGGGGAGGAACGGCCCCAAACACCTGCCAGTGTGGGTGAACACCTGAGTATTGGTGGAAGCAGCAGGGGATCCAGCGGCAGCAGGAACAGCATTAAGCTGGAAATAATGAAGTTGCAGCTGGAAGCACAGCAGCGCGGAGAAGAGCGAGAAGCAGAAGCACAGCAGTGCAAAGAAGAGCGAGAAGCACAGCAGCGTAAAGAAGAGCGAGAAGCAGAAGCGCAGCTGAAGAGGGAAGAGGCACAGCAGCGCAAGGAAGAGCGAGAAGCAGAAGCGCAGCTGAGGAGAGAAGAAGCACAGCAGCGCAAAGAAGAACAAGAGCGAGAAGCACAGCTACGTAAAGAAGAACAAGAGCGAGAAGCACAGCTACGTAAAGAAGAACAAGAGCGAGAAGCACAGCTACGTAAAGAAGAAGAAGAGTGAGAAGCACAGATGCAGCGTGAGGAGCGAGAAGCACAGATGCAGCGTGAGGAGCGAGAAGCTAGGATGAAACAACAGGAAATAGATGCCAACAAGGAGGTGGAGCTGAAGCGAGCTGAACTGGGACTAGGTGCCCCTGCCCCGCCACAGGAAGACCGACGAGTGAGGGAACGAGACCTGCCGGTCTTTGTGCCTAGTGAAGCCGAAAGTTTCTTCGATCACTTTGAGAGAGTTGCTGCTATGAAGAGGTGGCCGAGGGCGGAGTGGGCGGAGTTGGTCCAAGGGAGGCTCACAGGTGAAGCTCGTGAAGCCTTCACTATGCTCGACTTCCAGGAATGCACTAACTACGATGTGGTAAAACGAGCTGTGCTCCGTTCCTTTAAGCTCACGCCGGAGTGTTACAGAAAGAGGTTTAGAGAATGTACCCGGTCACCAGGAAAATCGTATGCGGAGACGGCGAGGGACATGGAAAGAAAGTTCCTTAAGTGGATGGACTCTGAGGAAGCGAGGTCGGTCGAAGAGGTCAAGGAGCTAGTGGTTATGGAAAAGTTTATGTCCGTGCTCTCTCCTGAGATCAGGATGAGGATAAAGGAGGCGGACATAAAGAACCTAAGGGCCACAGCCGACCGAGCCGACATGTTAGAGGAAGTACTACGCCCAAGCCGAGAGGGACAGCATCGATCACCCGCGTACTTCGGAAGCAGTAGGAATTATAGGAGGACGAATGGATGGAGGACAGAAGCGAGTTCTCCCAAGTCCCACCGCTGGAGATGGGACGACAGAGGAACAAAAGGTGCTGCAGAGCCGATAGAGGAGAGCCAAGATGAGAGCCCGGACATTGTTACTGCAACGAAGGAAACGACAAGTGAGGCGAGAAGGACACAGGGTGTGACGGTCTCTGGAGGCAATGCTAAGGCGAGCGGTGGCGGATGGTCTCCGCCGAGGGGCCGCTGCTACAACTGCAGAATACCCGGACACGTCACGCGGGAGTGCAGACGCTTTAAGCAGCGGGGACACGTTGCTTTAGTGATGTTCGAGGACCAGAGGGCCGAGGGAGTTCGGGATGAACCCGTGCTGAATGGGGAGAAGAAAGTTCACCCATTCATGTGTCAAGGAACCGTAAGGATGGGGGTCGCAGACCCCATCCCGGTGAAGATGCTAAGAGATACCGGGGCTGACTTTACCCTGGTGAGTGAAACCCTGTTTCCCGAAGGTTACGAAAGTACCAGTGTGGGGGTGGCAAGTGTGACCACTGTGGGAGGCCCAGTGAGGATGCCCCTACACCAGGTAACTTTAAATTCCGACTATGGATGCCAGACCCTAGTGGTGGGAGTCTGTACATCAATGCCCAAGATGGAGGCGCAGGTCATCTTGGGGAATGACGCGTGTGGAGGATATGTCCTTCCGAATCTTGTGAAAGGCGAAGAATGCCTAGAACAATACAAGGAGACAGGCGGAGAGTGGAACGCCTGTGGGGACGAGAAGGGAATCGCACCGGTGGCGTTCTCAGTTTGTGCTGTGATACCAAGACGACGCGAAGAACAAGGAAGTTGTGGATCTGATGGGGCTGAGGAGACGACTGACAGCCTGGGAATAGATCACCTCTTCGTAGAACCCGGAGAACGAGCGGAGGGCGAAGACAGCCCAAATGGTGAGTTGCAGGTGACCCTCACCAGTTCTCTAGGGGTAGACCGCATTCGTCTTGGACAGTTGCAGCAGAAGTTCCCCGATTTGATTAGTGAGGCCCAAGGAGGACGTGTTGGCCCTGAGAAGGCTACTCAATTTTACCTTCAAGACGGCATGCTGATGAGGCAGTGGAGACCTGTGAGGGTGGAGGCCGGGGAAGAGTCTCTAAGCACGAGGCACCAGGTAGTGTTGCCGGCCCAGTGCAGAGCGGCCGTGTTGGACCTAGCGCACTCCATGGACCCTGCAGGCCACCTGGGAGTGACTAAGACGCTGCGAAGGATCAGGGATTACTTTTACTGGCCAGGTATGGACGCCGAGGTAAGGCGCTATTGTAAGACGTGCTTACCATGCCAGAGGGCAGGGAAGAGCCAGTCCGCGATACCAAAGGCCCCATTGATCCCTGTTCCAGCGTTTGGGCCTGCTTTCAGGCGTCTGCTAGTTGATGGAGTGGGTCCTTTGCCAAGGACGAAGAAAGGGAACACCTACCTAATGACAATAATGTGTACCTCCACCAGGTTTCCGGAAGCCGTCCCGATGCGACGTTTAACATCGCAAGGAGTAGCCAGCCAACTGCAGCGATTTTTCTCGTGGGTGGGGGTGCCCAAAGAGATCCAGACAGACTGCGCAAGCATATTTCAGTCGAAGTAGTTCCGACAGACGATGGCAGGATGGGGAGTGACTCAGATTCGATCGTCGCCCTACCGACCGCAGTCGCAGGGGGCGATCGAAAGATTCCACTCCACATTGAAGAATGTGCTGAGAGTGTTCTGCGCAGAACAGGGGGCTGAGTGGGATGAGGCTATATACCCCGCGTTATTTGCCATACGCAACGCGGTGGTAGAATCACTAGGATTCTCACCATTCCAGCTAGTGTATGGACACGAGGTGAGAAGTCCCCTGTCCATGCTGAGGGAACAATGGACACCGGCAGCGACCGTGGGAACGGTGAACGAATATGTCCAGAAGTTTAAAGAACGTCTCACTCTAGCGAAGGAACTGGCTGGGAAGCACCTGAAGGAGGCACAGCGTAAAATGTCGGAGTGGTACGACAAGAGAGCTACGCAGAGGGATTTCCAGGTCGGGTCCCAAGTAATGGTCTTGCTTCCAGGTAAAGGTAGGGTGACCGAGTCACGGTTCGAGGGACCATACCAAGTGCTGCGACGGTTGGGTCCGGTGTCGTACGAAATTGGGAAGTCGGACAGACCCCGAAAGAAACAGGTGTGTCACGTGGACCGCCTGAAGCCCTTCTTCTCTGTGGAAGGAGGAACCGCCAGGCAGGAAGGAACGATGACCCGGGAACCCCAGCAGAAGACAGTTCTGTGCGTACAGGTGGACCAAGAACTCCCGGAGGAGGAAGGAAAGTGGTCCAGGACGGATGGCACCCGTCTCACCAACACTGAGAGACTGGCAAACATCAAGGACAAGCTGTCACATCTGGAAGGGCAACAGAGAGCGGACCTGACGGACCTACTGAGAAAGAATGCCTCCCTCTTCACCGACGTGCCCCGACGACACAGGAGTGTGACGCACGAGGTGGAGGTGAGGGACGCCAGGCCCGTCAAACAGAGCGCGTACAGGGTGCGCTCTGCACGGCTTCACTGCTTCTTGCACAGCACCTGACTGGAGCACTTGTTGCTCAAATAACCGTCAATTCCCTCTTCTGGTTCAACACATGAACTAGGGAAGACTTCTCAGAGTACTGGCGGACTTCAGGTGACGCGTAAATCCACGGGAGCGGGAAACAACTGTCCAACTGACAGGACCAACCGTCGCACGTCCGACCTCTATGACGTGTCGTGTCTGACTGATGGCGCCAGCCCGGCTCGCGGGCCGGACCCCCTTCCTTCGTGACGTCACTTTTGCCACGGGAGGTTTTCATTGGCTCCCGGTGCCACATTGCTGTCGGTGACCAATCCGGTGCCACTGACGTCACACGGTTTTGGCGGGAGAATAGGGAGGCAAGCGCCATCTTGGCTCCCTAAAGGGCCTAAACCACAGGCCAAAATATTACTATTTCACAAATTTCTCGGCTCTCCGAGAACACTTCACTCTCTCCCATATATCAAATTGTAGCCTGCGACGTAGAGAACGCTCGGGAAAAGTAGACATGACTCTTACTGCAGGCGTGGGAGAATTATAAGGGGGGAACTCCGTCACACAAGGCAAGCGTAAATATAGTCAGGCAAGGGTAAATGTAGTCATGACATCGTAAATATCCTCAGGCAAGCGTAAATGTAGCAAGGCAAGCGTAAATGTAGTCAGGCAATCTTAAATTTAGTCAGGCAAGCGTAAATTTAGTCAGGCAAACATAAATGAATTCAGGCAAGCGTAAATGTAGTCAGACCATCGTAAAAATAATCAAGCAAGCGTAAATGTAGTCAAGCAAGCGTAATTTTTGTCAGGCAATCATAAATGTAGTGAGCAAAGCGTACATGTAGTCAGGCAAGCGTAAATGTAGTCAGGCAAGCTTAAATATGGTTAGGGAAGAGTAAATGTAGTTTAGCAAGCGTAAATGTATTCAGGCCATCGTAAATTTACTCAGGCAAGAGTAAATTTAGTCAGGCAAGCTTAAATGTAGTCATGTGAGTGTAAATGTAGTCATATAGGCGAAAATGTAGTTAAGCCTTCGTAAATATAGTCAGGCTAGCGTAAATGTAGTCAGGAAAACGTAATTTTAGTCACGCAAGCATAAATGAAATGAGGAAAGCATAAATTTAGTCAGGTAAGCGTAAGACTAGTCAGACTATCGTAAATTTACTCAGGGAAGCGTAAATATAGTCAGGCCGTCGTAAATTTTCTCAGGCAAGAGTAAATGTAGTCAGGCAAGCGTAAACGTAGTCAGGCAAAAGGAAATATAGTTAGGTAAGGGTAAATCTAGTAAGGCAAGCGTAAATATAGTCAGGCAAGAGTAAATGTAATGAAGCAAGCGTAAATGTAGTCAGGCAAGTGTAAATGTAGTCAGGGCATCGTAAATATACTCAGGCAAGCGTAAATGTAGTCAGTCAGGCGTTATTTTAGTCATGTAAGAATTTTAGTCAGCTAGGCAATAATTAAGTCAGGCAAACGAAAAATTTAGTCAGGCAAGGTTTAATATCGTCAGGTGAGCGTTAATTTTGTCAGTCAAGCGGTAATATATTCAGGTAAGCGTAAATTTTGTATGCCAAATAATAATTTAGTCATGTAAGCTTTACTTTAGTCAGGCAAGCATCAATTTAGTCTGGCAAGCATTTGTCAGGTAAGCATTAATTTAGTCAGGCAAGCCTTAGATTAGTCAGGCAAGTAATTATTTATTCAGCCAAGTATTTATTTAGTCAGGCAAGTAATTATTTAATCATGCACGTATTATTTTTGTCAGTCAAGTAATATTTTCGTCAGGCAAATATTAATTTACTCAGGCAAGTATTAATTTATTAAAGCAACTATATGTTTAGTCAAGCAAGTAATAATTTAATCAGGCAAGTATTTATTCTAACTATCAGTTAAGTCAGGCAGGTAATAATTTAGTTAGGCAAGTAATAATTTAGTCAGGCAAGTAATAATTTAGTCAGACAAGTAATAATTTATTCAGGCAAGCGTTAATTTAGTTAGGCAGGCGTTAATTTACGCAGGTAAGCGTTAATTTACTCCGGCAAACGTTAATTTAGTCAGGCAAGCGTTAATCTAGTCAGGCAAGCATAATTTAGTCATGCAAGCGTAAATCTTGTCAAGCAAGCGTTAATCTAGTCAGTAAAATGTTAGTTTAGTCAGTGAAGCGTAAATTTATTCAGGGAAGCGTATATGTTGTCAGGCAAACAATAATTAAGTATGGAGCGTGAAAATTTAGTCAGGCAAACACTTTTTAAGTCAGGTACGCATAAATATAATCACCCACGAATAAATTTAGTCAGGCAAGCGTAAATATAAAATGGCAAGCGTAAATTAATTCAGGCAAGCATAAATTTAATCAGGCAAGACTAAATTTAACAAAGCAAGCGTGAATTTAGTCAGGCAAGTGGAAATTTAGCCAGAGAAGCGTAATATTAGCTAGGCAAGCGTTCATTTTGTTAGACAAGCGGTAATTTAGTCAGGCAAGCTGAAAATTTAGCCCGGCATCCGTAGATTTAGCAAAGCAAAAGTCAATTTAATCAGTCATGCAATAATTTGTTCGGACACGCGTAAAGTTATTCAGGCACATGTAAATTTAGTCAGGTACGCGTAAATTAATTCAAACACCCGTAAATTTAGTCAGACACGCGTAAATGTAGTTAGGCAAGCGTAAATTTAGTCAAGCACGCGAGAATTTATCAAGACAAGCGTTATTTTAATTTGGCAACCAATAGTTTAGTTAGGCAAGCGATAATAGAGTCAGGCAAGCGTTAAAATAATCAGGCAAGCGTAAATTTTTCAAGGCCAGCATAATTTAAGCTTGGCAAGCGTCAATTTGTTTAGCGAAACGCTAATTAAATCAGGCACGCGTATATTTAGCCAAGCAAACAATATATATGTCAGGTACGCGTAAATGTAATCAGACACGCATAAACTTAGCCAGGAAAGCCTAAATATAATCAGGCAAACGTAAATTTAATCAGGCAAGTGTAAATATAGCCAGACATACGTAAATTTAACCAGGAAAGCATATATTTAGCCAGGCATAGGATAATTTAGTCAGGTGGCCGTTAATTTAGTCATGCAGGCGTATATTTAATCAGACACAAAAATTTAGTCTGCACGCATAAATTTAGTCAGGTAGGCGTATATGTAGTCAGGAAAGCGTAAATGAAGTCAGGCCAACTTAAATGTAGTCAGGCAAGCAATAATCTGGTCAGGTTGCGGTAATCTATTCAGGCAAGCGTTAATCTAGTAAGGCAAGCGTATATTTTGTCAGCCAAGCGCAAATATAGTCATGCAGGAGTAAATGTTGTCAGGCAAGATTAAATGTAGTCAGGCAAGCTTACATTTACCTAAGCTAGCGGAAATTTAGCCAGGCAAGTGTAAATTTACCCAGGGAAACGAAATTTTAGTCAGGCAAGCGAAATTTTAGTAATCTAAGATTTTATTTAGTTCGGCACATAATAATTTAGTCGGGTCAGTAATAATTTAGTCAGGTAAGTAATAATTTAGTCAGTACAGAAATAATTTATTCAGGCAAGTAATACTTTTGTCATGCATGTAATTATTTAGTCACGCTAGGGTTAACTTAGTCAAGCAGGCGTTATTTTAGTCAGGCAAGAGTTAATCTAGTCAGTCAAGCGTCAATTTAGTCAGGCAAGCGTCATTCTAGTAAGGCAAGTGTATATTTGGCAGCCAACCGTAAATATAGTCAGGCAAGAGTAATTGTAGTCAGGCAAGTATAAATGTAGTCATGCAAGCGTAAATATAGTCAGGCAAGCCTAAACCTAGTCAGGCAAGCGTAAATATAGGCATGCAAGTGAAAATTTAGCAAGAAAACCGTAAAATTAGCCAAGCATGCGTCAATTTAGTCAAGAACGCGCAAATTTATTCAGTCACTCTTAAATTTTGTCAGGCAAGCGTTAATTTAGTCAGGCAAGCGTAAGTTTAGTCAAGCAAGCGTAAATTTAGTCAGGCAAGCGTAAATTTAGTCAGGCAAAAGTTAATTTAGTCAGGCAAGAAATAATTGAATTAATAAGGCAAGTAATAATTTAGTCCAGCATGTAATAATTTAGACAGTCAAGTAATAGTTTAGTCATGCAAATAATAATTTAGTAATTCAAGTAATAATTTAGTCAGGCAAGCGTTAATTTACTCAGGCAAGCGTTAATTTATTCAGAGAAGCATTAATTTAGTCAGGCAAGCGTTAATTTATTCAAAAAAGCATTAATTTAGTCAGGCAAGCGTAATTTATTCCGAAAAGTGTTACTTTAGTCAGGCATGCATAAATTTTGTCAGGAAAGCGTAAATTCTATCAATCAAGTTTATATTTTGTCAGGCAAGCGTAAATTTAATCAGGCTATCGTAAATGTTTCCAAGCTAGCGTAATTTTACCCGGACAAGCGTAAATTTAGCCAGGCATTCGCTAATTAGTTCATACACGTGTAAATTTAGCAAGGCAAACGGTAATTAAGACAGATACGCATAAATTTAAACAGACAAGCGTAAATTTAGTCAGCTAAGCGTAAATATAATCAGCCAAGCCTTAATTCACTCCGGCAAGCATTAATTTAGTCAGGGAAGCGTTAATTTAATCAGGCAAGCGTTAATTTTGTCAAGCAAGCATGTTATTGGCAGGCATGCCGTAATTTTGTCATGCAAGCGTTAATATAGTCAGACAAGCGTTAATTTTTTCAAGCATGCGGTAATTTAGTAAGCCAAACGTTAATTTAGTCAAACAAACGTTATTTTAATCAGGCAACCATTAGTGACGGATATGATCCATCACTCTTCTTGACCAGCACACAGAGCGAGCTCCACTCACCGTTGTTGGGCTCAGCGAGATCATTCGCTAGCAGAAATTCCACCTCCTGTCGCATAATCTTCCTCTTCTCAGGACTCACCCGATAAGCACTCTGCTTGATTGGCTTTCCTCCGCACACGTCCACCTAGTGCACCACACTCTTGTGCCGTCGGGGCACATCTGTAAAGAGTGACTTGTTCTTTCTTATCAGGGTCACTAGATCTCTCCTTTTCCCTTTATCCAGATGACGCAGCCTCTCCTCTAGATGTATCAAACTTTCTGTATTTGACAGGCGCGTACCATCGGCACGGGCCCACTTTCCTTCCTCTGCTGGCAACACTTGGCTCATCTCCATACACAGAATCAATTTCTCTTCTTGCGACTGTGTTACTCCCTTCACTCTCGCATTCTCTTGCTCCTCTGGGAAGTATGGCTTCAAATGGTTGATATTGTGTGATATCTGGGGCTTGACTCAATTATTCAATTATTTACTTATTTAATTTAATAACGAAGGACCACCCACTTTTGAGAAAAGAGGGAAACTATAAAAGTGATCATTAGAAAAACACTGAAGAACCAGTGTCTATGGATAAGTATTAGAAAGAATAATCACTTAAAATAAAGAATGGACTGTATGATTAATTAACTAAAGTCAGAGCCTCAAACACCTACATTGGGGGGGTATTGCTAGAACTTCATATACGTCTAGGAACTAGTGTGGTTCGTCACCAGTTCATTGTTGAGTAAATAATATTATGTTCTGAAATACTATAGAGTCAAATATGTGAACTCTAATTGTGAATATTAATGATTATTAAATTACGGAGCAACCATCTAAGTAAACACATAAATTTCCAGTCATCATATATGGTAAGAATATTCAATATAATAATCTTGGAAATTTGTATAATGATCAAATTAGAAGAATTAAATGTGTACGAAAAGTCTTAGCTTTAAGACGAATTCTATGACATCGTTTGTGATTCGTCCTCGTGATCATTAGAGGTGAATAACACGAATGATGTTAACGACTCGTTGACTCCTCACATACGAGCTGAAATTTAAAGATTAAGTAGCATTGGAATAGGCTACTTTTAATCTCAATATTCATGAAAATAGAAGAAAACACCAATGTGGTACTAACGTTGGATATGGGGTCGTCTCACTATGTAATGACAGACTACTCACAAGTATACAATTTTAAACGATGCATCAAGAAAGAAACTATACTTAACGTGAGCGTAGTTACTACTGAAGTCTGCCGATATCGCGTCTGCCAGTCCCAAACTTTCACGGCGTTGTACACGTATTTGTGGGTTTTGACTTTTAATTATAGACGAGTTATTGGTTGTCCGAGCACTATGGAGCACGTGGAAGAATAATTATTCACTATTAGTTGGGTATCAGTGTAATTCTTGCTGATAACTCCCAATCGCCACGTGTCTCGCTACTCTTGATGCCAGGACCCTTCTCTCTCGTCCGCTGTCCAGGCACGCTCGCTCTACAATAGCGTCGTCGCTTCCCCCCAACCCGCGTCTCGCATTCATTACAGAAATTATTACCCCCTCCCCATCCGGCCCGTTGGCGTCGTGCGGGGGCTTGGTGGACGGCTGCCGGAGTATGATGCTCCGTTGGGCAGTCCTCTGTCCTTTTCTGGCCTTGCACTCCTGCTGCTGTCTTCTCCAATTGTGCCGGATCGCTTTTTGTTTTCCTTATGTTTAGTTTTTCTCCCCCCTCTTCTCCTATCTGCTTGTCGTTTCCTGCCGACCTTTTGCTTGTTTTGGATTATTTCTTTGGACTTCTTCTATTTTGACGCCCGGGTGCTTGAGGAGGCATACTCTTGCACCCGTAGAACTGTAGTACCCAACGTTTCGAGCGAGGGAACCTTTTATTGTCAATCCCCCTTTCGTCGCTGAACCCGATCTCGACGGACTGACAGTTCTTAAGGTGGCGTTTGTGGGGCGTATACTCACGACGCACCCCTAGGGGGCCCCGGCATGATCGGCGATAGCTTCCTGTTGGGTGTCCTGCCTCTAATTGTGGCTCCATGGTGGGTATGGGGGCACATTCGTGGATGAATTTATCACTTTTCGTCTCTATGTCGTTGAATGTTTCCGTTGTACCCTCTCAGGCTCGTGGGGTGGGCGACCAAGCCCCCGAGTCGGCCTGTATTGGAAGTTCAGGCTCTGTAGCTCCCGCTGCGTTGGGCCCCGACCTTGTTCCTCCTTTGACCGTCCTGACTTCTTCCCCCAGCTTCCCTCCCTCTTCTGTGGTTGGGTCGAGCCTCCAGCCCCCGGTGGTGACCACTTCGTCCCCAGGTGTGGCTAAGTCTTTCGTTGTGACTACTGCGCCTTTTGACCCCTCTCTCTCTAGGGGTTCTCAACGCCGTTCGCGCCCCAACAGCACTCGCTCGATTCCATCCCGTGCTGATGAGTATCAGGCCTTGTTTGGTCCTGCTTCATGGGCCAAATACTTTGATCTCCTCCCTCTTGATTCTGCGCCTCCTGACGATTTCTCCCTCCATCAGCATCTTGTAGATTCCGTGGATGCGTCTGTTACTTTCAACCCCACTCGTCTCGGTACACGTGTCGTTGCTGCTCCTTCTCAGGATGCGGCTTCCCGCTTGGCTGCCTTATCTTGCCTTGGCGAGATCCCTGTTCGGGTCTCCAAGAACGTTCAGATGAATGCCAGTGTTGGCACTATTCTCCTCCCACCCCATGTTGCAACCGGTGTTCGGAATCTGCAGGATTGCCACGATGATATTCGGCATATCCTTGATGCCCAAGGCCATTCTGTCCTCCAGTTTGACTCGTTTACTCGTCCCCCTCGTGGTCGTCGCCGTCAACCCCTTCGCGTTGTGAAGATCACCTTTGATGGTAGGACCCTTCCATCCTCTGTCATTCTTGCTGGTGCTAGGTGCTCTGTCCAGGAGTATATTCCTTCTCCTCGACTTTGTAACAAGTGCTGGAGGTTTGGGCATGGTGCCCTCGGCTGCTCTGGGACTGTCTCTCTCTGTCCTTTGTGTGGGAGTGAAGGTCACTCTAAGTCGGAGTGCACTTCTCCCCAAGTTCGCTGCCTCAACTGCGCTGAGGCCCATCCTACCTTCTCCCGTGCCTGTGTCCATTACAAGCTTGAGGCAGCCGTCCTTAACCTGAAGCACCAGGAGCGTTTATCTTTTCCTGAGGCGAGGCGCCAGGTTCGCCGGCTCCCGCCTTATACTAACATCTCTTATGCTCGCGTGTTGCGCTCTTCCTCTCCTCGTCCTTCCCCCCTTCCTCAGACTCTCAACCGTTTCCGGGCCTTGGACCCTGATACGCCCACTTCCCCCTCCTCTTTCCCTTTGTGTTCTGTCCCAAGGGGTCCCTCTCCTGGTCCTCTGTCTGGGGTTCCCCTTCTTTCAACCCGGTCTGTCATGTCTCCTGTGTCTTCTTCCTCGTCTCCCTCCGATCCTCCTTCCCATCCTCTTCCTCCATCTATCGGCTCTCCCCACCGCCTGTCGGTGTGGGCGGATGTCCATCGCTCTCCTAACGGCCGTCGTGTGTGCTCTCGTTCAGCTTCTCCTGTTGAGACACTGGAATCCGTTGCCCGGTACGTAGTTGCTGGGACACCAGTCTCTTTAAGTCAGAAGCGTAAGCCTGGCTCCTCTCTTTCCTCTTCCCCGGCGGGTAAGAAGGCTTCGCTTTCTTCCTCAGCTCCTACTTCTGGCTCTGTTGCTCCTTCCCCTCCCGTTTCAGTGATTGCGCCCCCTGTTCCTGCTATGGAGGTTTCTTTGGCCCCTGCTTCCCTTTCGGTTGCTGCTCTTGCTGGGGTGCGCTCCCCTCTTTCTACTCCCCCTCTTCCTGCTGCTGTCCTTGACTGCTCCTCTCCGTTGTCTCCTCCTCTTCCTCCTCCTCCTCTTCCTCCTCCTCCTCCTCCTCCGGACATGATGATCTGTTCTCCCGTTTCCTTCCCTCTGTCTTTGCTCAGTTTACCCATGCCCCCTAACCCTGACTTTGACCCTGATATTCTTTAACGTGCTCTGTTGCTCTTTCGCCTTTGTTTCTTCCTTGTTCTCTGTTTTTGTCCTTTCTCTTCTCGTCGTTGTCCATTCTTCAATGGAACGTTCGAGGTTATTACGCCAATTTCCTCGAACTCCAACTTCTGATTTCGCGGTTTTCGCCCCTTTGTGTCTGTCTCCAGGAGCCAATGCTTGGTGCTCGTCCTGGTCGTTTTCGTGGCTATTCCTTTCTCTCCCCCCCCCCCAGCCATTGCTGGGGCTTCTAATTCTTCTGCTCTCTTGATTCGTGCTGATGTTCCCTTTGTTCCTTTACTTTTTCCTTCGCCTTTCCATTGTTCTGCTGCTCGTATCTTTGTGGGGAAATGGTACACAGTTTGTTCCATTTATCTCCCCCCGAGTGTCCCGCTCTCTCTTCCTGATTTGAAACACCTCCTAGACTCCTTGCCGGAGCCTGTGCTCCTGCTGGGTGACTTCAATTGTCGTCATTCTCTTTGGGGTGACGTTCTGACGAATACCCGGGGTCGCCTCCTTGAGCCGTTTCTCCTCTCTTCTACCCTGTCTCTTCTGAATTCTGGTGAGCCCACTCATTTGGACTCTCGGACTCGCACCCTTTCTTGTCTTGATCTTTCTCTCTGCTCTTCTTCTCTTTACTTAGATTTCACGTGGCAGGTTCTTGATGACCTCCATGGAAGTGATCATTTCCCCATCCTTGTTTCCTTTTTCTCTTTTCGCCCTTCCCTCTCTTTCCCTAGGTGGCAGTTTGCTAAGGCAGACTGGACCCTATTTACCCTCAGTGCTGCTCTCTCTGACCTCTCCCTTCTGCCTCTCTCTCGCGCTCTCCTCCTTTTTCATGACACTGTCTTCAATGCTGCCCTCCGCTCTATTCCTCGCTCTTCTTCTCGGGGTCCACGGAAGTGCGTTCCCTGGTGGAATGCGGACTCTGCTCGGGCTGTCCGCTGTAAGCGTGCAGCCTGGAAGAGGCACCGCCGTAGGCAGACGACCAATTCTTTTCTTTTCTTTCGGAAAGCAAGTGCGGTCGCCCGTAGGGCCATCCGTACGGCTAAACGTGAATGTTGGGCATCTTATGTCTCAACAATTACGTCCGAAACCCTTCTGGCCCAGATCTGGAAGCGTATCCGCAAGATAGCGGGTAAGTTCGTTCCTGATGTTTCACCGGTCCTTCACCTCCATGATACTCTTGTGGCGGACCCGTTGCAGGTCGCTTCCGAACTGGGTTCCCACTTTTCTTCTGTTAGCTCTGGTCTTCATCTTCCCCAATCTTTCCTTCTTCGTAAACCTGTCTTTGAGTCTCGTCTTTTAGATTTCTGCACTCATCTTCAGCTTCCCAATAATGATCCCTTCTCTCTCTCTGAACTTCGTTCTGCCCTGGCCCTCTGCGGTTCTACGGCGGCGGGCTCCGATGGTATTCATTATGAGATGCTTCGCCATCTCCCTCCGAGCACGTCTCAGTATTTACTGAGTCTGTATAATCGGATCTGCGAGTCGTCGTCAGTCCCTGAGGACTGGCTCGATGCCGTTGTCCTCCCTGTTCGCAAACCAGGGTCTCTGGGAACTTCCCCCAAGGACTTTCGCCCTATTGCTCTCACAAGTTGTGTCTGCAAACTCTTTGAACGTTGGTTAACGTTCGTCTGATGTGGTTCCTGGAACACCATCACCTCCTCTCCCCTTCTCAATTTGGTTTCCGCAAGTGCCGCAGCACGACAGATGTCCTGGTGAACTTGGAGGTCTATATTCGTACTGCTTTTGCTGCGAAGACCTCCGTTGTTGCCGTCCTTTTTGACCTGGAAAAGGCTTACGACACCACTTGACGTTATCATATCCTATCTCAACTTCATTCTTTTGGCCTTCGTGGTCATCTCCCTCTCTTTCTCCGCAGCTTCCTCTCTCGTCGTTCCTTTCGGGTGCGCCTTGGTACCGCTCTCTCTCCCTCTTTTCAGCAATACGAAGGTGTGCCCCAGGGTAGTGTTCTGAGCACTGCTCTTCTTCTGGTTGCCCTCAATGGTCTTCTTTCCTCTCTTCCTTCTGGTGTCTTCTCCGCCCTCTATGTCGATGATCTTACCCTTTGTTGTCAGGGTGATGATTCGCCTCTCCTTCAACGCCGGCTTCAACTTGCAATTGATGCCGTGTCGTCTTGGGCCACAGATCATGGCTTCAAGTTCTCTACTTCTAAGACTTGTGCCATGACCTTTACGCAGAAACGGGTTGTTTTTCGTCCCTCTTTGTCACTTTATGGTCATCCCCTTGAATACAAAGATTCCGCGAAGCTTTTGGGGTTATTCCTTGACACTCGTTTGTCTTGGTCTCTCCATATCTCTTACCTCCGTGTTGAGTGCTCTAAGGCCCTTACCCTCCTTCGGGTCTTGTCCCATACTTCTTGGGGGGCAGATAGGCGCACTCTCCTTGCTTTACATTCCTCTCTCGTCCTGTCTAAGCTCGATTATGGTTGCCCTGCTTACTCGTCTGCTTCTCCTTCTTCTCTTCGCCGTCTTGATGCTTTGCACCATACTGGGTTGCGCCTCAGTTCTGGTGCCTTTCGTTCGACTCTCATCCTTAGCTTATATGTTGACACTGGCTTCCTGTCTCTCCAGGATCGCCGTGATCGCTACTGTCTTCGCTATCTTGCGCGGTCCTTGCAACATCCTTCCTCTCGCCTCTGTCGTGCTTTAACTTTTACCCCTCCTGCGGTTCCTGTTCCTCTTCACCACCTCCCTCTTTCTGTCCGGTTATCTCGCCTACAGGATTCTCTTTCCGTTCGTATTTCTGATGTTTCTCCTCGTGTTGTTCCTTCTTTGCCCCCGTGGAGGGTCCCTCTTCCGCGGTTTTGTACATCCTTGACCCGTATCACTAAAGCTTTTACCCCTCCTACGGTTCTAAAACGCCTTTTCCTCGAGCACTTTTCTTCTCACTCCCGCTCCGTTTCTGTCTTCACCGATGGGTCTTGGTGACTTGGAATTCTTGGTGACTCGGATACTTTTGATATCATTCGCCTTATGCGTTTTTGTTCTCGTATTGGCGTCCTTTGTGATATTTAGCGCCCTCTGATTATTTTGCGTATTTGATGGTGCTACATAGCCTTCCCGGTTTGGTGCTTTCTTTTGATAATTACTTACTTACTTACTTACAGAAATTATTAATCACGAATAATACCTTTTCGCGCGATTATGGATGAAATACGTTAATGAGGACTGGGTTGCAATTATAGGGGTTTAAATATTATCGTATTCTCGTTTTATGGTGTTAAATGGAAAATGGAGAAGATTTTATTCTTCTCCATGGCATTCGCGCGTGACAGAAAAACTATTACTTGATAACAATTGTAACTAATAACTCTCGATTTAAGATTATTGGGAGTTATGTTATCCGTAAATAATTATCACACGGAATACTGATGATTTTAGAGAACCACATTCAATTCTCTAACACATTGGTAATAAATGTGTTTAACTAGACATTATCTGACGCAATGTTTGCTGCTCTATTTCGTGAGAATTCTAGCATTAATACGCAGATGCAATGGTTAGTTTATGTTGACACTACAGTTAGTAAATTTAGTGACTACTGTAGTTAGTATATAATAATAATGATTTATTATAATACAATAGTAGTTTATTAGTGTTGGAAATTTCCAACAGATATGACATACCTGTGTCTTTCGGGGGCGATTCGGCTTGCTGATCTCATAACTTACAGGACCTACACGCCGAACAACCGAGTATGGAACACCAAAGCGTGATTCCGTCACTCTACCTCTCCCAGGTAGCAACATCATCACTCTGGCTCCTGCCTCGAACTCCCTTGGGACAGCCTTCTTGTCGTACCAGATCGACATCTTCTCTTGCGCTGTCTTCAGGTGATCAGCAGCCAATTCCTTCGCCGTTTTCAATCGTTCATGGAATCTCTGCATATACTCTTCCACTGTCCCTAACGTCTTCTCCGCCGTCAACTGCTCCTTCAGCATCAATAACTGGCTCCTTACTTCGTGCCCAAACACTAGTTGGAATGGAGTGAATCCCAGAGACTCAGCTATAGCATCTCTGATTGCAAACAGGGCTGGATAGACAGTCTCATCCCATTCTGCTCCCTTTTCTGCACAATACACTCTTAAAATGGTGTTCAGAGTGGAGTGAAACCTCTCAACCGCTCCCTGCGATTGCGGTCTATAAGGTGACGATCGTAGTTGGGCTATTTCCCAGCTTGCAACAGCCTGCCTAAACCATTTCGACTGGAAAATACTCCCGCAGTCGGACTGGATTTCGTTGGGCACACCTACCCAAGCAAAAAACCGCTGAAGGTGTCCCATGACACATCTCGTTGTCACCTTCTGCACTGGGATCGCCTCTGGAAATCTCATCGAAGCAAACATGATGGTCAATAAGTAATTATTTCCCCTTCTTGTCCTGGGTAGTGGTCCCACAACGTCGATTATTAGGCGTTCAAACGCCTGGCCAAACGCAGGAACTGGAACAAAAGGCGCTTTCGGGATGGCAGGGACGTTCTTCCCCGCCCTCTGGCACGGGAAACACGTCTTGCATATTCTTCTTACATCCGCGTCCATGCCTGGCCAATAAAAATGTTCCCAAAGCCGGCTTAAGGTCTTGGTTACTCCCAAGTGACCTGCAGGACCTATTGAGTGTGCAAGCTTTAGCACCGCGCCTCTGTACTGCGCTGGCACCACCACCTGACGCCTCACTCTCAGCATATCATCACCCGCTTCTTCCCTAACCGGTCTCCAATGCCTCATTAGCATTCCCTTCTTCATGAAGAATTGAGTCGGTGACTCGGGTCCGGCCAGACCTCCCTTCGCCTCCCGTACCAACTCCGGAAACTCTTCCTTTTGCAACTCACCTAGACGGGCGCTGTCAATACCTAGAGGACTGGTGAGAGTAACTTGGATACTCCTATCCGACCCTTCCTCGCCTGTCGCCAGTCCTCTGGCCACCACCTCTCGGAATAAATGATCGAGCCTCAGGTCACCCTGCATGTTCTCCTCAGTGTGACTAGATCCGCTCACAACATCTACCCTGACGCCCCGTCCCGACGTCACTGCGTATACCGGAAATGCCACTCACGCAATTTCCGTTGCGCGACTGCGGGCGTCCGTCGTGCTGCTCTGTCGATAGGACTCTATACACTCCTCACCCTTAATCAAATTCGGGAGAACACATCCCCCACAGGAGTCATTCCCTAGGATCACCTGAGCTTCCATCCTGGGAAGTGAAGCACAACCCCTACCACGAGAGTCTGACAACCATAGTCTGAATTAAGAGTCACCTTATGAAGGGGCATCCTCACTTGTCCCCCCCAACGTTTTTATTAGGACTTCCCCTGTACTGGAACTTCTGTAGTCCTCGAGGAAGAGGGATTCACTAACAAGGGTGAAGTCGGATCCCGTGTCCCTCAGTATCCTTGCTGGCACAGGATCAGCTCCTCTTATCTTCACTGTCCCCATACACACAAAGGGGTGAATCCTCTTCTCCTTCATCACCGGCATATCACCTGAGTTATCGTTGGCTTCTTCGCTTCCTATCCTCGCGAAAGCCACGCTCTCACTGTGCCTGGGGCGACCGCACTCCCTTGCAAAGTGTCCTCGTCCCCCACAGTTGTAACACCGACCGCCTCTCCTGGGCGACCCTCTACCAGTCACCCTGGTAGCACCAACGGTAGAGGTTCCCTGGGTCCTCCTAGGACTCCCCGTCGTCGGTTTCCGGGCAGCAGCACTCGCTCCCGAGCTAGGTCCACTGCTCACAGCATGGGGTTTCCTCCCTGCGTCCCTTGAGCTCTTGTACCGAGTTACTTCATTGAGCACACTACTCTTGGGAGAGTCCCCACCCGTCCTCGTTCCTCCTAAACTCCTAAAGTTCCATCCCGACCTGGGGTAAGTCTTGGCGGCCCCTCCCTCCTGAGATGTAGTGCCTCCTCCAGCATGTCGGCTTGGTCCGCTGCAGCCTTCAGGTTCTTAATACCTGTAATACCTTAATACCTTAATACCTCCGGTACCTCTCCGGAGTCAGCCGGAATGAGTGAAGCACTGCATTCTTAATCGCGTCATAACTAGTACACTCCTCTAGGTCCATCATGTTGTAGGCTTCCCGGGCCTCACCGGTCAGCCTGCCCTAACCAGAGCAGCCCAATCATCTTCCGGCCACTCCTTCAGCGTCGCTATCCATTCGAAGTGTTCAAAGAACGCCTCAGCTTCTTGAGGTTCGAACGTAGGTAAGTCACGTTCCCTTATCTTGAGGTCATCCCGCCGTGCAGGTAGTGATAGCAGCCCGTGCTCAACGCTACGCAATTCGACTTCTTTCTTTGCCTTTATCTCCTCTAGTCGCAGTTGTCTCTCTCCTTCTTCTCGCCGCAGCCGAGCTTCACGCTCCTCTCGCTGCAGCCGAGCTTCAAGTTCCTCTACCTGCAGCCTAGTTTCATGCTCGCGCTCCTCTCACTGCATTTACGCTTCTCTCTCCTCTCGTCGCAGCTGGGCTTCCAGTTGCATCTTCATTACTTCCAGTTGCAGGCTCCTCTTACTACAGCTCGACCCTCCACTGTTCCCACGTTCACTGTGAGTCCTCCCCACACTGGTAGGTGCTTGGGATGGCTCTAGTTGGGACGGTTCACCTTGGGACGGCCCTTTCTTGGGACGGCTCTTCCCCTGTTGTCACTTCTCAAGCTGTGAATTGTGCCATTATTTCTAGCCTGCGCTCCGCCACCTAAGTCGTCCTCAATCGGATCCCCAAGTGGCCTGCCACGTGTTGGAGCTGGGCTTTGGTACACTCCTCCAAAATTTTCTCATCCCTCGTCTCCATAAATTTCTTTACTTTATCCTCCTCCATCTCTATGTTATCAGGCACGACAGCACAGACAAGTTAGTAGGTACTAATTTCACCATTTCAGTCCCTTAGCTGGTTGGGTAACAGTTTCACTGGCAACACTGTATTAGTACCCTGGCAACACTGTCTTGATTAACGCATCCTGGCAAGGTCGCCAGTTCTTGTCACAGGGGGTGGGCTGGGGCTCTGCTAGCAATTGGCTGCTAGGGGTTCAGAAGGCAGAATACTCAGCCCCTCTGACTCCCGGGATTCACCGGAGTCTCCTTGGTCCCACAGGACAGGACCAGCAATGCCCACCACAGCAGGTCTTTGCTCCCACCACTGAAAGGGGGTGCCACTGATTCACCCTGGGAGCCCTTCAGTCAACCACGGGGAAACTGCTGTTAACAGTTCCGGCCTAGACCCATGGAGAAGTGAAGGAAGACTCAGGCTTACCTTTTAACAGTAACATCCTTTGAGTCTTGCCTGCCAGACAAAAAAGTTGCAGGAATTCCTTTCCCACCGGCCTTCCCTATCTTCTTCTTAACAAGGTCGCCAGCTGGGTTAGTATATCTGCACCCCAGCAATGCAGTTCAGTGGGTACATTCTATACTGCTTGTTGCCACAGTGTCGCTACTCTTTCGGCCGTGATACTGGTCGGATGGCCTAGGGTACACTTTTATATAAGACTGTGCTGCTTTACCACTCTCCAGGCAATAAGAACTTCTATAGAGAACGTGATGTTCCCTAGGTGGTACTATGATAACCCTCGTGTATGCTCATAGAGAATGTTATAATGGAGGCACACTTAAACACAATGATAAAATGTGTGAATTTACTCACACAAATTACATGATCACACATACAATCACAAGCAATACATGAAATGAAAATAAGGATAATAAATCTGGAGATCGTCAGCAACTCTTCTTTCACGACCTCCAACCACTCCATCAACTGGGCAGATTGACAGGAGTCACACACTCTTTCACAGAAGGGCCTCTTCGCCACGTCGGCACCTCCTCTTCAACTGTCCTGCCGTCCACACACACTGTCCTCTCCAACAGTCCTGGACACAAATTGCCCTGCAGCCTATTCTACTACTAAAGTATTAATGCTATACTGCAACATATATATTTAACTATCATGGCCTATCTAGCCTACTCACACAAGGGGCAGTGGGAGGAAAAATGATCTACCTTTACATGCCTGGCACACGACGCCTGTCCCTCGATTATGTGAGGTTCCCACGCTTCCTGAGTCGATCCTTGACGATCCAGGAACGTTCCACAGGTCCTCAGGTGTCGTGAAGCCTTCGCGTCATCGCCGATCCAATCCCAAAGATTCAGCTATCCCAATACTGGTTCACCAGTGGGCACTGAGCTAGTCACTATAAGCACACACTCGTCCCTTCCACAAGGCGTTGCTCCTTGCCCTAGGAACGGTGTCGTCCCTCCAAAACCCTCAGTAAACGTGACACGGTCACAGCTAAGCCTACCTGCCACACCTTCCAGACCCTCAGCGTCCAGCGGCGCCGCCCAGCGTCGTCGCCGACTAATTTTCCAAGTTTGGCACTCCTCTGCTCAATGAACTTGGCTTCTTCTTGCTTCCCAGAAGTGCAGGGCCTCCAATAACGATGGTGGGCTGCGATGGCTAGCTCTAATCCACTGAGAAAGGCTTGTAAAGCCTCAAATCCTTGAGAGCTGACCGAGAAACATCCTCTCCCCTTCGTAGTCAGACCAGTTCTGACGTTGGAGCCTCCCGGGGCACTCAGTGACATCACGGCGGACTCTGATTGGTCGCCCGCAACCTAAGTCGGCCAATCCGCAATCGGCTAGCGACCTTTACAAAACGGCATATCTGCAGGTAGGGGGTAATCTTTAATTTATATCAGAACGACGCTATCCCCTTACCTACAACTTATTATGTAAATTTCCGATCTGGTCGCCACATATACCAACAGACTCCCTGTATCTCAGAGAATCAGTAGGGAGAGCTGATATGACTCTTAAAGCAGGCAAACGAAAGAAATAGGAGAGGGCACCGTAATACTAGTCAACACTGGATACTCTAATATATCATTTTTTTTATTTTTGAGTGGTAAGACCTTTCCATTTCCCACTTCATACCCTAAGTAAGAAATACTAGCTCTCGCAAAAATACATTTGTGTAAGTTTACAGTTAAATTAGCCTCCTTAAAGCATTTTAATAGTTTAGCCAAACCCTTCATATAGTCCTCCCAATTATTGTGAAAAATTACAATATCATCTAAGTAAGCTCTACATTGTGGTATGTCTCCCCCTCCCCATCCGGCCCGTTGGCGTCGTGAGGGGGCTTGGTGGACGGCTGCCGGAGTGTGATGCTCCGTTGGGCAGTCCTCTGTCCTTTTCTGGCCTTATGTCCTTATGTTTCGTTTTTCTCCCCCCTCTTCTCCTATCTGCTTGACGTTTCCTGCCGACCTTTTGCTTGTTTTGGATTATTTCTTTGGACTTCTTCTATTTTGACGCCCGGGTGCTTGAGGAGGCATACTCTTGCACCCGTAGAACTGTAGTACCCAACGTCTCGAGCGAGGGGAACCTTTTATTGTCAATCCCCCTTTCGTCGCTGGTCCTGATCTCGACGGACTGACGGTTCTTAAGGTGGCGTTTGTGGGGCGTATACTCACGACGCACCCCTAGGGGGCCCCCGGCATAATCGGCGATAGCTTCCTGTTGGGTGTCCTGCCTCTAATTGTGGCTCCATGGTGGGTATGGGGGCACATTCGTTGATGAATGTGTCACTTTTCGTCTCTATGTCGTTGCATGTTTCCGTTGTACCCTCTCAGGCTCGTGGGGTGGGCGACCAAGCCCCCGAGTCGGCCTGTATTGGAAGACCAGGCTCTGTAGCTCCCGCTGCGTTGGGCCCCGACCTTGCTCCTCCTTTGACCGTCCTGACTTCTTCCCCCAGCTCCCCTCCCTCCTCTGTGGTTGGGTCGAGCCTCCAGCCCCCGGTGGTGACCACTTCGTCCCCTGGTGTGGCTAAGTCTTTCGTTGTGACTACTGCGCCTTTTGACCACTCTCTCTCTAGGGGTTCTCAACGCCGTTCGCGCCCCAACCGCACTCGCTCGATTCCTTCCCGTGCTGATGCGTATCAGGCCTTGTTTGGTCCTGCTTCATGGGCCAAATACTTTGATCTCCTCCCTCTTGGTTCTGCGCCTCCTGATGATTTCTCCCTCCATCGGCATCTTGTAGATTCCGTGGATGCGTCTGTTACTTTCAACCCCACTCGTCTCGGTACACGTGTCGTTGCTGCTCCTTCTCAGGATGCGGCTTCCCGCTTGGCTGCCTTATCTTGCCTTGGCGAGATCCCTGTTCGGGTCTCCAAGAACGTTCAGATGAATGCCAGTGTTGGCACTATTCTCCTCCCTCCCCATGTTGCAACCGGTGTTCGGAATCTGCAGGATTGCCACGATGATATTCGGCATATCCTTGATGCCCAAGGCCATTCTGTCCTCCAGGTTGACTCGTTTACTCGTCCCCCTCATGGTCGTCGCCGTCAACCCCTTCGCGTTGTGAAGATCACCTTTGATGGTAGGACCCTTCCATCCTCTGTCATTCTTGCTGGTGCTAGGTGCTCTGTCCAGGAGTATATTCCTTCTCCTCGACTTTGTAACAAGTGCTGGAGGTTTGGGCATTGGTCCCTCCGCTGCTCTGGGACTGTCTCTCTCTGTCCTTTGTGTGGGAGTGAAGGTCACTCTAAGTCGGAGTGCACTTCTCCCCAAGCTCGCTGCCTCAACTGCGGTGAGGCCCATCCTACCTTCTCCCGTGCCTGTGTCCATTACAAGCTTGAGGCGGCCGTCCTTAACCTGAAGCACCGGGAGCGTTTATCTTTTCCTGAGGCGAGGCGCCAGGTTCGCCGGCTCCCGCCTTATACTAACATCTCTTATGCTCGCGTGTTGCGCTCTTCCTCCCCTCGTCCTTCCCACCTTCCTCAGACTCTGAACCGTTTCCGGGCCTTGGACCCTGATACGCCCACTGCCCCCTCCTCTGTTCCTTTGAGTTCTCTCCCAAGGGGTCCCCCTCCTGGTCCTCTGTCTGGGGTTCCCCTTCTTTCAACCCAGTCTGTCATGTCTCCTGTGTCTTCTTCCTCGTCCCCCTCCGATCCTCCTTCCCATCCTCTTCCTCCATCTATCGGCTCTCCCCACCGCCTGTCGGTGCGGGCGGATGTCCATCTCTCTCCTAACGGCCGTCGTGTGTGCTCTCGTTCGGCTTCTCCTGTTGAGACACTGGAATCCGTTGCCCGGTACGTAGTTGCTGGGACACCGGTCTCTTTAAGTCAGAAGCGTAAGCCTGGCTCCTCTCCTTCCTCTTCCCCGGCGGGTAAGAAGGCTTCGCTTTCTTCCTCAGCTCCTACTTCTGGCTCTGTTGCTCCTTCCCCTCCCGTTTCAGTGATTGCGCCCCCTGTTCCTGCTATGGAGGTTTCTTTGGCCCATGCTTCCCTTTCGGTTGCTGCTCTTGCTGGGGTGCGCTCCCCTCTTTCTACTCCCCCTCTTCCTGCTGCTGTCCTTGACTGCTCCTCTCCGTTGTCTCCTCCTCTTCCTCCTCCTCCTCCGGACCCCGCCCGCCCACCTCTGATCTGTTCTCCCGTTTCCTTCCCTCCGTCTTTGCTCAGTTTACCCATGCCCCGTAACCCTGACTTTGCTGACCCTGATCCCGACCCTGATATTCTTTAAAGTGCTCTGTTGCTCTTTCGCCTTTGTTTCTGCCTTGTTCTCTGTTTTTGTCCTTTCTCTTCTCGTCGTTGTCCATTCTTCAATGGAACGTTCGAGGTTATTACGCCAATTTCCTCGAACTCCAACTTCTGATTTCGCGGTTTTCGCCCCATTGTGTCTGTCTCCAGGAGCCAATGCTTGGTGCTCGTCCTGGTCGTTTTCGTGGCTATTCCTTTCTCTCCCCCCCCCAGCCATTGCTGGGGCTTCTAATTCTTCTGCTCTCTTGATTCGTGCTGATGTTCCCTTTGTTCCTTTACTTTTTCCTTCGCCTCTCCATTGTTCTGCTGCTCGTATCTTTGTGGGGAAATGGTACACAGTTTGTTCCATTTATCTCCCCCCAAGTGTCCCGCTCTCTCTTCCTGATTTGAAACACCTCCTAGACTCCTTGCCGGAGCCTGTGCTCTTGCTGGGTGACTTCAATTGTCGTCATTCTCTTTGGGGGTGACGTTCTGACGAATACCCGGGGTCGCCTCCATGAGCCGTTTCTCCTCTCTTCTTCCCTGTCTCTTCTGAATTCTGGTGAGCCCACTCATTTGGACTCTCGGACTCGCACCCTTTCTTGTCTTGATCTTTCTCTCTGCTCTTCTTCTCTTTACTTAGATTTCACGTGGCAGGTTCTTGATGAACTCCATGGAAGTGATCATTTCCCCATCCTTGTTTCCTTTTTCTCTTTTCGCCCTTCCCTCTCTTTTCCTAGGTGGCAGTTTGCTAAGGCAGACTGGACCCTATTTATCCTCAGTGCTGCTCTCTCTGACCTCTCCCTTCTGCCTCTCTCTCGCGCTCTCCTCCTTTTTCATGACACTTTCTTCAATGCTGCCCTCCGCTCTATTCCTCGCTCTTCCTCTCGGGGTCCACGGAAGTGCGTTCCCTGGTGGAATGCGGACTCTGCTCGGGCTGTCCGCTGTAAGCGTGCAGCCCGGAAGAGGCACCGCCGTAGGCAGACGACCGATTCTTTTCTTTTCTTTCGGAAAGCGAGTGTGGTGGCCCGTAGGGCCATCCGTACGGCTAAACGTGAATGTTGGGCATCTTATGTCTCAACAATTACGTCCGAAACCCCTCTGGCCCAGATCTGGAAGCATATCCGCATGATAGCGGGTAAGTTCGTTCCCGATATTTCACCGGTCCTTCACCTCCATGATACTCTTGTGGCGGACCCGTTGCAGGTCGCTTCCGAACTGGGTTCCCACTTTTCTTCTGTTAGCTCTGGTCTTCATCTTCCCCAATCTTTCCTTCTTCGTAAACCTGTCCTTGAGTCACGTCCTTTAGATTTCTGCACTCATCTTCAGCTTACCTATAATGATCCCTTCTCTCTCTCTGAACTTCGTTCTGCCTTGGCCCTCTGCGGTTCTACGGCGGCAAGCTCCGATGGTATTCATTATGAGATGCTTCGCCATCTCCCTCCGAGCACGTCTCAGTATTCACTGAGTCTGTATAATCGGATCTGGGAGTCGTCGTCAGTCCCTGAGGACTGGCTCGATGCCGTTGTCCTCCCTGTTCGCAAACCGGGGTCTCTGGGTACTTCCCCTAAGGACTTTCGCCCTATTGCTCTCACAAGTTGTGTCTGCAAACTCTTTGAACGTATGATTAACGTTCGTCTGATGTGGTTCCTGGAACACCATCACCTCCTCTCCCCTTCTCAATTTGGTTTCCGCAAGTGCTGCAGCACGACAGATGTCCTGGTGAACTTGGAGGTCTATATTCGTACTGCTTTTGCTGCGAAGACCTCCGTTGTTGCCGTCTTTTTTTGCCTGGAAAAGGCATACGACACCACTTGGCGTTATCATATCCTATCTCAACTTCATTCTTTTGGCCTTCGTGGTCATCTCCCTCTCTTTCTCCGCAGCTTCCTCTCTCGTCGTTCCTTTCGGGTGTGCCTTGGTACCGCTCTCTCTCCCTCTTTTCAGCAATACGAAGGTGTGCCCCAGGGTAGTGTTCTGAGCACTACTCTTTTTCTGGTTGCCCTCAATGGTCTTCTTTCCTCTCTTCCTTCTCGTGTCTTCTCCGCTCTCTATGTCGATGATCTTACCCTTTGTTGTCAGGGTGATGATTCGCCTCTCCTTCAACGCCGGCTTCAACTTGCAATTGATGCCGTGTCGTCTTGGGCCACAGATCATGGCTTCAAGTTCTCTACTTCTAAGACTTGTGCCATGACTTTTACGCGGAAACGGGTTGTTCTTCGTCCCTCTTTGTCACTTTATGGTCATCCCCTTGAATACAAAGATTCCGCGAAGCTTTTGGGGTTATTCCTTGACATTCGTTTGTCTTGGTCTCCCCATATCTCTTACCTCCGTGTTGAGTGCTCTAAGGCCCTTACCCTCCTTTGGGTCTTGTCCCATACTTCTTGGGGGGGAGATAGGCGCACTCTCCTTGCTTTACATTCCTCTCTCGTCCTGTCTAAGCTCGATTATGGTTGCCCTGCTTACTCGTCTGCTTCTCCTTCTACTCTTCGCTGTCTTGATGCTTTGCACCATACTGGGTTGCGCCTCAGTTCTGGTGCCTTTCGTTCGACTCCCATCCTTAGCTTGTATGTTGACACTGGCTTCCTGTCTCTCCAGGACCGCCGTGATCGCTACTGTCTTCGCTATCTGGCGCGGTCCTTGCAACATCCTTCCTCTCGCCTCTGTCGTGCTTTAACTTTTACCCCTCCTGCGGTTCCTGTTTCTCTTCACCACCTCCCTCTTTCTGTCCGGTTATCTCGCCTATAGGATTCTCTTTCCGTTCGTATTTCTGATGTTTCTCCTCGTGTTGTTCCTTCTTTGTCCACGTGGAGGGTCCCTCTTCCGCGGTTTTGTACATCCTTGACCCGTATCACTAAAGCTTTTACCCCTGCTACGGTTCTAAAACGCCTTTTCCTCGTGCACTTTTCTTCTCTCTCCCGCTCCGTTTCTGTCTTCACCGATGGGTCTAAGTCTTTATTCTTATTATTTATTCGTAACACACAAAAAAAAATAACAAAAAACAAATTAATACTATAACCCTTAAGAAGGAACGACGAGAATACGACTTCACTCACTATACTGAATGGATTTCTTCAAGGATTTAAACACATGTTGTCACTGGGCGTGAACTACGAGGTAGACTGAGGGAGTAAGGAGCTATCACATCCTTTTTATTCTTTGAGGACAATCTAGTGGCCAGCGACGAAGAGCTCAGGTCTCGAAGCTCCGGCGAGTATTATGTTATCCGATACTGTATATAATATTTGGCCCAATGGACTTCAGGGAGCCATTGAGTTAACACACCATAACGCCAACACCAATATTTATGGGAAATGTCATTACTTACTTGATCAATGAGAGGAACCTCTTGTCAGAGGATTCCGAGGAGGAAACTTCAGATGAATCTTCAGATGAATCTTCAGATGAATCTTCAGATGAATCTTCAGATGAATCTTCATCGTCTCGGTTCACCATTCCAAACCTACTTCTGATGGCATTTTTCTTTCTTTTCTTGAAGGGTGGGTTAAGATCATTATCATCTGATGATGTCTTTTTGATGTTGGTGTTTTTTTTTTTTGGGGGGGGGGGAAAGGTCTGGGGTAGATTGAGTTAAGGGAAACTCATCTGGGTCGATTTTGTTCAGAGTGAACAATGCCATGCTAATTTTGGGAAGGGAACTATCCATACGGGTACCATTCCATATGTTTAATATGTGAAGGGGATCGAGGTCTTTGCTACATATGACAAGCATGTATTCACCTTGTACAATGGAGGACATTTACTCATTAAAACCTTTGGAGTTAGTTGAATTAAAAAAGGGAATGGGACTGGACCCAGCATAAAGACGTACACCCAGACAGGCACCGGCTCTATCAACGAGACGAATTGAGTCTTGTCTGATCTCTCTGTTGGTGTGAAGCTCTTTATATAAAAATGGTCCAAGTTGTTATTTTGGGGGCCTCAGAATACCACCGGATGCACACACATACACAGACACACACAAACACACACACACACACTCATATAATATTTATTATGGATTTTAATTTAACCAAGCTGTAGAAAGAGACCAATATATATAAAAACAATTACTTATGCTTAGTGTATAAAAAGAATAAAGTTGCTTCTTGAAGAGAAAGAGGAACAGACTGGCAATTAAAAATATCAAAGCTAAACATAAAATTAATATATCCCTTTTAGAATTTGAAATTAAATTTTCTACTTCTTGTAATTCCAAATCTGCAGTTTGAATGGGATAATGTTTATATTTAGCTTCATTAATGATATAATTACTCATATCTATCACTTTAGAATCTCTATCATAGGTTTTAGAATTAATCTTGTGAGTAATTGCTTGACCAAGGCTGTTTACATCAAACTGACTAAGCAGGCTTAAAATCATCTTGTTCTCTTCTAAAGAATTTGTGGTAGTTCCATCCATACCAATTATGTTTATACATTGGGGATAAATGCGTATTATTTCATTTATGGCAGATAAATATATCATATCTGGTGTTATTTGTGGTGTGGTTATAGACTGTGGAGGCCCCAATTTAATATATTGTCCAAAGTTTATATCTTGTTCTAACAATTGATTAATTATTTTATGGCGAAGGTTTTCTAATGCAGCATGAGTTATTTCATTATTGTACCCACCAATATTACCTATTGATAAATATAATTCTAATGGTAACAACACTAATCCCACAGATAAAACAAGGGGTAAAGACGAAGATAAAACGGATAAAAGCCGTATTGAAAATTGAATGCTCATTTCAACCATAGATGATCGAATGATCATCGCCAAAAGTTGAATAATCATTTGTTGAGATGAAGCTTCTACCATAATTACAGATAATAATTCTTGAAGAGCATCATGGAGAATGTTTTCGGAAAAATATTTTAACAGTCTTGAAATTATCTTAGGCACTCGAGTTGTAACTTCAATTTCGGTTATAGTAATAGCCTCATCTTTTATTAATGATAATAAATCGGAAAACTCAGATTCTAAACGTGTTATTATAACATCTATGAAATTAGTAGTAGTAGTAGTATACTGTTCAATAAATGATACATTTTCGGAGGATACTACTATATCCGCTTCGTCAACAAATTGTTCTTTTTCGAGTATTGACTGTGGAACAACTGTTTCAATATAACCTCTGTCAACATCCATATAATTTTGTTTGTTCAATTTATCCATAAGAATCATACTCATTCCTGATGTTGGATTAAGTAAGTCCACTAATTCACCATCGGTTAATCGGTTGATAACTTGATTGCCAAATATAAAACCTAATATCTGGCGGTGGACATGACTATGGCATTGATCTGACTGGCTATCGTAGTATTTATGAAAGAATTTACAATAGATTGAGTTAAAGTTTATATTCTGTTGCTGAATATTCCATGTCAATGGTGGAGCATCGATTAAGCCAGCAACAGCTTTTCTCAGTTGATATGTATTTGTGTTCTTGGCATAGGCAATGGGGTTCTTTTGATAAGATTGTAAATCGTTTTCATTAGAAGGACTCCATCGACTTGAAGGTCTTAGAGCCAATGTTTTAAGTGCAGACAACTGAACACCACAATAATTTTCGTTAGATTCCTTGACATTAATCGACCAAGTTTCAACGGGAATAGGTTTCGAGAAATAATGATTGTCTGTTTCTGTATTGTTTAGAATAGATTTTAAATCATTACCAAATCTTTCTTGAAGAAATTCAATGACCTCATTATGAACAGCATAACATGCTTCACTACAGGCATATTCACGTTCGTTTATTAAAATAGCTGATCCAGATCCGGGCTGACAAGCAGTTTTTACATCATAATAACATTTTAGCATGTTACAACCTAGCGTTGTGAATTTAACTTCAAAGTCGTTAGGATTTTCATCTAAGAAAGCTTTTGGGAAATTGGGAGGAATATTTTTCCATAGTATATTCTTAATGATAATATTTTTAAAATACTTACTTCCATTTCTTTGTTGAAGAATCTCCATTGTTTTTCGTTGTGATATACGATGTACTATGTAAGTTGCAATTGCAATATCAGAGACAGTAACAGTTTTCATTATGAAAATGTTAAGAGTATTTATTTATTTTTTAATATTGATCAATATAATAAAGAAATTTGGGGATTCATTTACCAGAATACTGAGAGGAATCATGGTGGAAGCTGGAGTAAATGGTGATGCTGAAAGTTGGAATAGTGGTGGTGGTGGTGGTGGTGGTGAAGAATATGGGTGTCATCGAAATGATTATTATTATCAACCAACCATTCCACAAATACCATTACAAACAACTCAATATATGATTGTACCTTATTATATGACTTCAGTGCCACATTCAATTTATGTAATTCCACCTTCTTCATGTTACGTTTATGATTTTCCTTCAAAATATTTTTATCAATTACCACCACTACCACCACCGCCACCACCACTACCACCACCACCACCACCACCACAACCACCGCTACCACAATCATCAGAAATTTATTCCCATTACAGTGTTGAAGTTCAATATAAAATTTCCTTTTTAGAAAAGGAAAAAGAAAATTTAAAATCATGGAAAATTTTACGAAATATTGATGGACATATAACAGAGGTCCCCTGGGGTATATCCTTCATATACTTTGCATATGAATATGGTGAGTTACCTCGAGAATTATTTATGAAATATGTTAATGAATGTTGCAATGGTAGTTAAACATTTTCTTTGCAAATAAGCTCAGTGAGTAAATATTGTATATTATTACATCAATGCACCATACACCACACCACCCATTAGTGCACTCATATGTCGCTATTTGATCACCATTATCAATGGGCCTAACATTATTATTAATAATAAAATTAAAAGTATAACCCAGCCAATATTTTTAATTGATTTCAATATAAATTGCCATATATCAGATTGCCCAATGCCTTGAATCACTTCACCAATACCATCTCCTAAAATTTCGGCAATATTTCTTAAAATTGTTCCCTGTTCACATTTATATATATATAAAATATTTCTTTATTTTCTAAATTAGAAATAGGTTCATAACCCTGGACAAATTGTGAAAGATAATTGTAGTTATGGGGACAACATATTCCCTTACAGCCCAAATTTAATATGTTTTCGGTTTCTGCAGAATTTGGAATATCAAATTGACAGTTCCAGTCTTTTTTTATTGAACAATGGATGAGTATTATCATTTAGTATGTCATAGTTATTATAATCAACCCGATTGATAGGGAATTTACAAAATCTGGTCAAATATACTTCTTTTTTTAGGGAATGTCCTTTTCCAACATGGTATCTAAAACAACCACTGTTCTTCCGATTGTATTTGTTCAAATATTCAAGAAAAGCAACACCTACACCTAATAATATCGCAGATTTCAATATCAAACTTTTATGTTTACCAGCCCATTTGGTCATAGTGTTAAAAATTTTAGTTAATTTGGAATCAGTTGGTGAAGGATTACTTTCTAAATATTCAAGAAATTGAGTTTCGTTTTCAAACCCAAGATCTTGGGCAAGTTTATTTACATTGTTAATGTGTTCTTCATAGAGTTTAAATGGGTATTTTTTAAACATATGTTGTTTAAGAGCTTTGTTTTCTAAAATATTTAGAATAGGGGATTCTACATCACCATGCAAAATATTTTTCATAATTTTATTAAAATCATTTTGGGATTTAAAATTTAGGTTTTCATTGATAGAATTAATAAAAGATTTGGCTGGGTGATGAAGATTTGACAATTTAATGTTTTCTGTCAAATCTGTCAGATACTTATTTGTATTTAAAAAAGATTTATTTTCATCAACCAAACTTTAGTTGATGTGAATAAAAGGCTGAAGACCATGGTCAATTTCTTTTATCATCAATTCTGTCATGAGCTATTCTTTCTTTTTTAAATAAGTATTAAAAAAGAGTTAATTTTACTGTTTTAAAACAATTAAGTGTTTGGTATGTGAGTCGTGGTAACTGTGCCGCCGGTCTGCTGTGATTGGCTTGATGGAGCACCAATCACGAGTGAAGTGGGCGGAGCCAACGAGAGGATTTTCACTAGTGTGTGTGTGTGTGTGTGTGTGTGTGTCTTTGTGTGTGTGTGTGTGTGTGTGTGTGTCTTTGTGTGTGTGTGTGTGTGTGTGTGTGTGTGTGTGTGTGTGTGTGTGTGTGTGTGTGTGTGTGTGTGTGTGTGTGTGTGTGTGTGTGTGTGTGTGTTAGAATGAGTGTGTGTGTGTGTGTGTGTGTGTGTTAGAATGAGTGTGTGTGTGTGTATGTGTGTGTGTATATGTGTTTTGGTGTGTGTTTGTGAGAATGTGTGTGTGATTCCTGTGTGAGAATACGTTTTATGTGTCAGAATATGTGTGTGTGTGTGTGTATGATTCCTGTGTGAGAATACGTTTTATGTGTCAGAATATGTGTGTGTGTGTGTGTGTGTGTGTGTAATTCCTGTGTGAGAATGCGTTTTGTGTGTCAGAATGTGTGTGTGTGTGTGTCTTTTTGTGTGTGTGTCTTTGTGTGTGTCTTTGTGTGTGTCTTTGTGTCTTTGTGTGTGTGTGTGTGTGTGTGTGTCTTTGTGTGTGTGTGTGTGTGTCTTTGTGTGTGTAAGTGTGTGTGTGTGTAAGTGTGTCTTTGTGTGTGTGTGTGTGTAAGTGTGTGTGTCTTTGTGTGTGTAAGTGTGTGTGTCTTTGTGTCTTTGTGTGTGTGTGTAAGTGTGTGTGTCTCTTTGTGTGTGTGTGTCTTTGTGTCTTTGTGTGTGTGTGTGTCTTTATGTGTGTGTGTGTGTCTTTGTGTGTGTGTGTGTGTGTCTTTGTGTGTGTGTGTAAGTGTGTGTGTCTCTTTGTGTGTGTGTGTCTTTGTGTGTGTGTGTGTCTTTATGTGTGTGTGTGTGTCTTTGTGTGTGTGTGTGTGTGCCTTTGTGTGTGTGTGTGTGTGTGCCTTTGTGTGTGTGTGTGTCTTTGTGTGTGTGTGTGTGTGTGTGTGTGTGTGTGTGTGTGTGTGTGTGTGTGTGTGTGTGTGTGTGTGTGTGTGTGTGATTCCTGTGTGAGAATGCGTTTTGTGTGTCAGAATGTGTGTGTGTATGTGTGTGTGTGTGTGTGTGTGTGATTCCTGTGTGAGAATGCGTTTTGTGTGTCAGAATGTGTGTGTGTATGTGTGTGTGTGTGTGTGTGTGATTCCTGTGTGAGAATGCGTTTTGTGTGTCAGAATGTGTGCGTGTGTGCGTCTTTGTGTGTGTGTGTGTGTGTGTGTCAGAATGTGTGTGTGTGTGTGTGTGTGTGTGTGTGTGTGTGTGTGTGTGTGTCAGAATGTGTGTGTGTGTGTGTGTGTGTGTGTGTGTGTGTGTGTGTGTGTGTGTGTGTGTGTGTGTGTGTGTGTGTGTGTGTGTGTGTGTGTGTCTTTGTGTGTGTGTGTGTGTGTGTGTGTGTGTGTGTCAGAATGTGTATGTGTGTGTGTGTGTCTTTGTGGTAGACTCATGATCACCGATCATCCCACCAGACTCCATCATATTCTCTCAGCCCGAAGCCGTGCACCATGGTATGTTGAACAAATATTTTCCTCCTCTTCCTCTCCATCATCATCAATCTCTTCCACTACCTCCTCCATCTCTTGATCCACTTGATCTTCCAACGCCTGATCCGCTTCATCCTCCACATCCTCCAAACCTCCCTCCTCCATCTCATCCAACGCCTTCCTCTTTTTAATAATAATACCATTGTTATAAATATAATAATTTTTGTACTGATTATGCCAAATTTTTTTATGTATGGTTTGGTGTGGAAGATAAGCTATCACTTTAGTTATTTGATAATCGGGTAAAAGTTGTAAATTAAATTTTGCAAGTCTTGGTATTGATATAATCTTTTTATTTTCTTTAATCGTAGTAAATTTTTGCAATAACTCACAATGCATATGCCATGCAGTGGATAATGATATATGTTTTCTTTCTGACCAATTTTTATCTTTTTCAAAATATCTAATAAGATGATCAATGATAAGCTCATCATATTTAATTACATCATCAATACAAATGTACATATCAATAGTTTTAAGAGTTTTTTTATTTGCTTTTAATGCTTTTTGATAATTTATACAATTATTAATAATATACTCCCTTAATGAACTTTGTTTTAAACTTTGGGTAATATCTCTTACCCCATCTAAAAGAAACAACATTAAATACACAACCTCGTTGATAAAAAGTATCATTTTGTTTTTTTCTAATTTAAAAGGGGAATGAGTTCTAGAATAAACTGAAAGTGAAAAATCCTGATCATCGTCTTCATATACAATATTTTGATTATGAATTTGCGTGAAAAATCTTTCATACCAGACAAATTTATTATCAGCAGTTAGTCCTGACATGTCATAAATTTTATGATATATTAATTGACTTCTGCTAAGATTGTTTGGATAAGTAAAAGTAATATGAGAATCATCGATATTATTATTATAATATAATTTATCAGCTATAAATAATTGTCTTGTTAGATTAAATCTCAGGGGAAAATAATATAATCCAAGGTTTTTTTTAATGTTAAACTTCTCATTATTTATATGTTCGATTTGTATGTTAATTGAAAGTTTATCCTTTTTATTCATCTTTTTTTATACAAAAACATATACACACACAAACTCACACTCAAACACAAAAAACACACACCCAAAACACACACATAAAGACACACACACTTACACACACACACATACACAAAGACACACATAAAGACACACACACACACACACACACACACACACACACACACACACACACACACACACACACACACACACACAAAGACACAAAGACACACACACAAAGACACACACAAAGACACACACACACACACACAAGGCAGTAGGACGGCGGTCAGTGAACAAGGGTAGGACGTGCAGTCCGCGAATTACCTCAATATTCTCGGGATATTTACGTACCAGTGAGCCCAAAACATAGTTTTTGGGCATATGAAAGGTACAGCAACGCAGTGATAACGCAACATAGTGAATTCTTATAACGTTTGATAAGAAAAAAAATTGAAAAAGAACGAGATTGTGGCAAGACGGTGGCACCAGAGGCCGCGAAGGGAAGAGTTTTGGACCACGACGTGGGAGGACCTCTGGCGGGGACGTCAACAACAATATCGGACATCGCTTCATAAATCACCTAATTGTGCTGTGGGATGCTTACTCGGAGGTGAGTGCCTCTCAAAGTCAGTCATATAAGGTGTACAGTGTTTTTTTTTTTTATATAGTAATTAGCTTTGAACATAAGTAATTAAAATACGAAAAAGTAGCTCAAGAGCCTCAGCTTGGTACCAGCTTCTCACACCTGTGTGTGACATTACACCGCCACTGACTAGACCTACCCCCCCCCTCCTCCTCACCACAACAAGCCAGTGTAAACACACACACATGCACGCACGCACACACTGCTGACCGCTCACCCTCACTCACCCACCCTCACCCCTCACGTTCCCACGCCTTACAGTACCCCAAGACACCCCCCTACCCCTCCCCCTATACACAAACACCCCCGCACTCAACACACACACACACACACACACATACAAACACACACACACACACACACACACACACACACACACACACACACACACACACACACACACACACACACACACACACACACACACACACGCACGCGCACACACACTCACTTGGGGTGGCTTGACACATGATACCCTGGTGACCGCTCACCATCTCACCCCACACCTTCCCACGCCTTACACTGCCCCAAGACACCCCCCTACCCCTTCCCCTATACACAAACACCCCCGCACCCAACACACACACACACACACACACACACACGCACACGCACACGCACACGCGCACACGCACACACGCACACACGCACACACACACACGCACACGCACACGCACACACCCACACACACACACACACACACACACACACACACACACACACACACACACACACACACACGCACACGCACGCACACAAAGACACACACGGACACACACACACGCACACACACACGCACATACAGACACACACACAGACACACACACACACACACACACACACACACACACACACACACACACACACACACACAGGTCAAGCGGGATGGTAAGACAACAGAATGAAGCTGGAGGAGAGGGACTGGACGAGTCATTCATGGAGATGATTGCTAAGGCTTGGAAGGAAGTCAGTGGGGAATTGAAGGACCTGAGGGAAACTATATGTAAGCTGCAGATAGAACTAAGTGCAGCACAAGAGGAGATAAAAAGCCTAAAAACAGGCCCTCCTCAGACTCTGGCCCAGGGGACCAACCCCCAGGTGCCTGGAGAAGTAGCTATGGCAGGGACCCCTACAATTGGCCCAACCTTTGCTGAAATGCTCAAGAGCCCAGGAGCAATGTCCACAGTCAAGGATGTTGTAATGAAAGCAGTAACCTCACAGGAGGCAGCTAGATGCACAAGCCAGCTAATGGAAAGGAAAAGAGCTGTAGTAGTGGTAGGTGTCGAGGAACAAGAGGGCTCCACAAGGGAGGAAACGAGGACTAAAGACAAAGCTGCAGTGGCAGGGATATTAAAGGAGATAGGAATGGAAGGGGCTGAACGAGACATAGAACAGTTTTTCCGGATTGGCCAGTACAACAGAGACAAAAAAAGATTGATCAAGGTAGTATTCAAGAGCGAGGACATCAAAGAGGACATTCTAGTAAGGAAGAGCAAACTGAGGTATGCAAGGAACTACAAAGAGGTATATGTTCAGAGGGACATGACCAGAGACGAGATAGTAAGGGCAGCAGATGCAAGGAAAAGGCGCAAGGAGAGGGAAGAGAGCCAGGGAACCTCAGCCTCCAACCCAGCAATCCCAGAGGGGAGTGGGGAACCCCAATCCAGCAACCCAGGAACCCCAGGGGGGAATGCAACACCCCAGTCCACCACCCAATAGGGCCCTCTCTACCCCCCAGCACAAACCCTTCCTTGCCCCTGCATAATGCCCATCATGAAACCCAAATCCTCCCCCTCCCCTTACCCCAAGTAGCCCCTGCTTTCCCAACCCCTGGTCTTCTCCCTGCCCCAAGCAGGCCTGAGCAAGACCAAAGCCCTCTATCCCCCACTCCACCTCCCTCCAAACCCTGGTCAACTACACCGCAGGAGGGCGTGCCCTCTCCCCAAGCAATCCCTGCTCCCTCACCCCCAGGACTTCTTCCTGACCCAAGCAGGCCTGAGGAAGACCTAAGCCCTCCACCCCCCACCCCACCTCCCCCTGAACCCCTGGCAACTACCTCACAGGAGGAGGAGCCTACCCAAGTAGCAAGGACCATAGAACAACCTCCTACACTTGTAGGGAGTGTGGGTGAAATTGGATATAAGAAAGTGAGCTTCAAGGTAATGTACTCAAACATTGATGGGATTACCAATAAAGCAAGTGAACTGGCAGAAAGGGTGCAAGAAGAAAACCCTGATGTAATAGGACTAACAGAAACAAAACTGTCAGGA